>NC_045505.1:2544585-2719554 GCF_009650955.1 Corvus moneduloides
GGGCTGAGAAAGAGAAGTTGTTTCCATATTGGCTCTGTTCCAGCTTCTTCCAAAGCTGGAACTTTGACCCCTCCTGAGGAGGGAGAACATCCCAGAGCCGTGTGTGGGCAAGGCTCAGCAGGCAGCTGTGGATCCCCTCATGCAGAGCTGTGCCCACTTCAGCTGGGTGGATGCACTGACTGATGTTCTTATCTTCAAAGGAGGAACGTGTTCCGAGGTCGGAGGAGACGGGAGGACGACCGGATTTCGGTAAGTTCTGCTTCCCTTTTTGCAGGGAATCCCACAAAGTGCAGGGTGTTGGCTTTCCAGTTACTGAAGGAATGGCAGTGTCCTTAAATCGTCAGATTACATTGGGGGCTTACAGTTTTTCTAGGACATTCTCTGACACTTGCTCAGGGCTTTTACTGCTCAGTGTTATGACTCTAGTAACGGGTGTTTTCCCTCTCCAGAGACCTCAGCCTTCAGCAGAAACAAAGACTCAGACACCAAAGTTTGACTTGCTTGCATCCAATTTCCCACCTTTGCCTGGCAGCACAGCAAAAATTCTGGGAGAGCCTGTGCTGGAGAGCAGGATGTCCGACATCGTTAAAGGAGTCTGCAAAGAGAAGGTGCCTGGTCTTGTCTCCGTACACCCATGGGAGTATTGGGGTGCTGTGACTCCCTTTTCCCTGTTAAAGGGTTGGTTTGTTAGAGCCGTGTATTCCAATGCTCTAATCCCAGAATTCCCACTGGTTTGTTCATAAAATGGTGCATTTTCCCTTTTTTTTGGTGGGAATGCAGCTAGGACTCATGCAGTTATGCTGTTGTAAACTCAGTAATGTTTAGGAATGAGGCAAAGGGGGAATGTTGGCTGTTGGAGTAGGGACAGTTTGGTGGAGCGTGGGCAAGGGATCTTTCCAGATGAATTCGTTCCTTGAGCTGGTGGGACTAAGCACTGATACTCTGGGTGATCCAGCCTTAGTTCTGGTTTTACCCACTGCTTGTTTTGCCCATATAAAGAGGAATTGCTTTAGAGGTGATGGTCCAAAAGAAGTAAAATTCCTATCAGGACTTGAGCAGCCTTTGAGACTACCCTCCTTCTCAGATGTCTTGCAGTGCCATATTGTGGAGAAATTTGAGTATCGTTCTGTGTTTTGCAACTTGTGCTCTGTGTGCAGGAAAGCAAAGACTCCCTGTCCCCCTGCCCGGCTCCTGCTCCGGACGAACAAACGCCCAGCGCTGCCCAACCGCCCGTGCCCAGCGTGAGCTCCCTGAGCCAGACTGAGCCTGTGCTGCTGAGGTACGCAGAGAACGTGGGCATACCATGGAATCATGGAATGTCCTGAGTGGGAAGGGACCCACAGGGATCACCCAGTCCCACTCCAGGCCCTGCACAGACACCCCAACAACCCCACCCTGGGCATCCCTGGCAGCGCTGTCCAAACGCTCCTGGAGCTCTTGCAGCCTCGGGGCCGTGCCCATTCCCTGGGGAGCCTGGGCAGTGCCCAGCAGCCTCTGGGGGAAGAACCTTTTCCTGACATCCCACCTAACCCTGCCCTGGCCCAGCTCCAGCTGTTCCCTCGTGTCCTGCCACTGGTCACAGGGAGCAGAGATCGGAGCTGCCCCTCGGGATGAAGCTGCAGCTCCCAATGAGTCCCCTCAGTCTCTTCTCCAGCTGAACAGACCCAGAGCCCTCAGCCACTCCTCCAGACCCTTCCCCATCCCCTTGTCCCTGCTCCGGACCCTCTCCAGCAGCTTTAGATGTTTTTCATGTTGTGGTGCCCCAAACTACCCCCAGGACTGGAGGTGAGGCCACCCCAGTGCAGAATAGTGGCACAGTCCCCTCCCTCACCTGTCTGGCAGTGCTGGACCTGATGCCCCCAGAATGTGGTGACCCTTTGGGCTGCCAAGGTGCTGCTGACTCATTTGCATGTTCCAGCAAAGTCTCTCACCAGTGTCTGGCAGTAATGCTGGGTGGCCTCTTCTCCAGAGGCTACCAGATGGAAAGAACAGATCATGGTGGGAATGGCTGTTCTGTTCTGAACTTGTGATTTCAAAGAAAGGAAATAATCTCTTGAAACATGAGTGTCAGTAGGTTTTAATTTGAATTGTTGTTGGTTTATCAGCACGGTTCAGCCAGAGAGCAAACCAGAAGAAGTGTCTGCTCCGAAGGACGTGGCCAGCCCGGCTTCCCCGCCAGCATCTGTCTGTGCCGTCAGTGCTGCAAAGCCACCGAGGACAAACGCCTCCTCACCTTCTGCTCAAGCAAGTGCAGCTCCTGCTCTGTCAGCACAGGTAAGGCCCAGAGCAGGGAACGGGAATGGCACAGGGAGCTTTCTCTGGGATGAGCTGGTGGCGCATCCGGGAGCTTCCCTCCGCTCGCTGTGCGTGTTGTTGCTGTTGTGCCTTGACTTCGTGCCTGGGATAGGCTGGGAGGTGGTTGTGGTGCATAAACCTCGCTCTTCTCCTTGGTCCCAAAGGAGCCTCGCAAGCTCAGTTACGCCGAAGTTTGCCAGAAGCCCCCAAAGGAGCCGCCTCCAGTCCCTGTCCAGCCTCTGAGGGAGCATCGCACCAACATCGTTCCCCCTGCCAAAAATGAAGAAAATGGTACGTCGGAGAAGGCTCCGGAGAAGGCTCCTCACGAGAGGGCTGAAGGTCGAATGAAGGATTACTCCGGGTTCCGCGGCAGCGGAGCTCCCAGGGGAGCTGCTGGGAAAATCAGGGAACAGAGGCGCCAGTTTGGACGCAGATCTTCGCCTCAGGGAGCACCGCGACGCGGCGGCAAGGAGCAGTACGTGCCACCCCGGTCACCAAAGTAACGCTGGGCCAGCCAATGATTCTCTATTTAACTTGAGCTGTGGACTAATGAGCAGCAGAGAGACTGAGGAGGGAAGGATTCGGGAAGGGGAATACTGAACTGGAGCGTGGCTTGTGTGGAGAAGTTGTGGAGGGTCCCAAAATTCATCTCTAAAAGTGATTTCACAAATGCTGGAGGATTCCAATCACTATAAATATAGAGATTATAATTTTTGTATTTCTGTTTTTAATTTGCAGAGGGTTTCCTGCTTGAAATCAGCTTTGGGGTTGTGAAAGTAGCGTTTTGACAAAGTGAAAGAATATGAGTTGACAAATTAACCTGTCCCTCGGTGTAGGAGGAAAAGGATAAGAGAATATTATTTTTGGAAAATGAGCATTTCTGTAAAATTAGAACTTTTTTTAACCTATTTAACGTTTGGCTTGTGGGCTGGTGTGTCTGCCATGGACGGCCTGGCATTGCAGAGGCCTCTGCAGCAGCAGGAGTGGAGCGAGTGCAGCCAGAACTGTTGTCATCACTTAGTCACTGATGATGAAAACTGAATGTACTACTGTAGTAAACCATGTGTTTCCAGCTTGAAGTAGAGTCTCTTGACCTTACTAATATTTCATTCAGCAAGCTTTTTAAGGTATAATTTTTGCAGGATACTGGATTGTAGATGCGAGTGTGTGGACAGCAGAAATTGTCTCGTAGACACAGTGGGAGGAGGCAAAGGGAGCATGTTAGAATTTTTAATATGCCCTTTTTCCTTGCCTCCTTTTGAGGGCAACTCCTTAGGTTTGGGGTTTTGTTTGTTTGCTTTTTTCCTCTCTTGTTACTTTCTCTAATTTCTTTATTACAGACTTTAGTGCATTTTTCTTGGTGTGTTTTCCTGAGGCAGCCCCAGGGTAGGACGGGCAGGTGGCTACACAGCACCTGGTGTTACCTGCACAGGTAAAGAGCCTGGAATTGCAGCCTGGGAGGTGGGAACTCTGGGCACTCGCTGTCATCTCTGGATGACTGGCAGCAAACCAGAGCTGTGGCTGGGTGTTCTCTGTGCTGACTCTGGAATAGGCTGTTGGCTGCTGTATTGCCAGAAATCAGGGTTTGTACTCCTGGGAACTCGTTGTTTACAGCTGATGTCATAGCAACTGACTCGTTTTTAACTGTTTAAAATGGAATTAAAGGTGTGGAGTTAAAGAATTCCCTTGTGTTCAGAGAAGCTGCTGGAGAGGTAGCTCCTTGCCAGCTGCGTGCTGACTGAATTCACAACACTATTGTGCAGTAAGTGGTTAAGTTTCAGGGTGATTAATGACCGAAATAGGAACATTCAGCGCATTAATCTGCCAAAATCAGCATACCAGGGTTCAAAGTTCTGTATAAAGCGTTAGGGAAAAGTAGCTTCCAGCAGTAAGAATCACATCTTTATTTTTTCCTCTTTTTTTTTAGTGAATAGCAAGTGTACAAATTTAAAGTTGTAAGTTGTGAACACTGGAAAACTCAATTGTGATATATTCCGTAACCATCTTAGTAATATATGCTCGTGTTGCCATAGAATGAATGTAAGTGGCAGTTAAAATAACTGTGAAATTTTTCATCTTCTGATTTCTTAGCCAGATAACCCTTGGTGACTTGGGCCTGAGTAGGAATTCTCTATCAACTGCTTGGAGAACACTCATATCTATTTTTATAAATATATATATAAAGCCAGAGTTGTCATTTCTCTAACTTATTATTCAGCTTGGCAATTGCTTTGAGTTGATTCATAACACAGTATAATGTATTTATGCAGTTAACTGTTCATTTCTACGCATGTTACAGAGAGAGAGTCAGAGAATCGTAGAACGGGCTGAGTTGGAAGGAACCCATCAGGATCACAGAGTCCAACTCCTGGCCCTGCACAGGACACCCCAACAATCCCACCCTGTGCCTGAGAGCGTTGTCTAAATGCTTCTTGAAATCAGACAGGCTTGGAGCTGTGACCCCTTCCATGGGGAGCCTGTTCAGTGCCCGACCCCCCTCTGGGGAAGGACTTTTTCCTGATCTCCCACCTCAACCTCCCCTGACTCAGCTTCCTGCCATTTCCTCGGGTTCTGAAGTATGTATACATATATATATTTATATATATAGATGTATATAGATATATATATAGATATAAAAAAAAACCCCAAAATCACTATTCGCTTTTAAACTACCTGTACTGGGTTTGGGAGGTTTTTTTTAATTTAGTAAAAAAAATCGTTGATCACATCCACAGTTTAGGGATTCTTACAGACCCTTCTCCGTTTATTTTGATAATGTTACTCTTGTTGGAATGATAGGGAAGTTTAAGTATTTAGTGTCAAAGTCCTAAAATGCAATGAATGCAAAGTTTAATTCATTTTAAAGGCTCTAAACAATTCCTGCAGCCAAACTGGAACAAAACAAGCCTGTAGGATGGTCACGGGTGTTTAGGGGAGATGTGTTCTGGGACGTTGAGGAAGCGTTGGGATGCCAACAGCTGTTGGCTGTTTTGAGGAGGAATTGTGAGGGAAGGGGCTGGTGCAGATGTTGCTCAGAATTCCCTGATCCAGTGTCAGTGACTTGCTTGTGCTGAGAGCACCTGAATGGTGAAATGGAACTTTGTCATTGATCAGATGTGGGAAAACCCAACCAACCGTGGCTCCGTCTTCCTTGCAGGGTGATGGGAAAAGGGTGCTCTGTGAGCCCTGGGAGTGTTTCCAGCAGCAGGTTGTGGCTCTTGTGCAGTGAATGTAGGTCAGGCTGGAACTGTTGGCTTTTCCCAGCATATCCAAACTTTTCTCAGCTTAGGGCACTTGGAATTTATTTCACACCTGCATGTAAGGATTTCACGTGAGCATTTCCCTTCCACCATTTCTAGCTGTGGTTTGGGGTTTGTTTTGTTTTTTCCTTTCTATTCTTTTCTATGCAGGGGGAAATTCCCAGTTGGATACAGCGGCTGTGAAACTGTAGTGGGGTGGGACTTCCTGGCACTGGGACCTGGCAGGGACTGGCTTTGCCTTCTCCTCCCCGTGCTGGGCTGGGGAAGGGTCTTGTGTCCCTCCCCACCAGTTTACACGTTGGACAGACTGGGGAAACTGGGACACAGGGGTGGTTTGGAGCCAGACCCACTGCTGGGTTTCCTTGGAGCTGGATCTCTGTGTCAGCAGCGCTGGAGCTGTCCCTGTGCACCGGGCTCCAGGTGCACTCCAAGTGACAGCAGCTCTCCGTGGTTCCCTCTGGGTGTACCCTCACAGGATACAAGTTGTCCTGCTCTGCTGATATTAAATACCAGGAGGTGCAAATCACACCTAACTTCCAGTTTTAGGAACTGTGACTTGTTTTCAGAGTTGTTGACTTCCGTTAGGGACAGAAATGCATTTCCCAGTTCAGCTCTTTTCCAAATTACTGTGTGTGGAAAAGATTGGGGCACTCTCTGTGCTTCTGCTGGGGAGTGAAAAGAAGAAATTCTTTGCATGTGATAGTAAAATTAAAAGTGCAAAATGTTTTGTTTCTTTTGATTTCTAACATTAAGTTAGTTTTATAGTATCTTACATTCCTGCTCTTGTTGTTTTATTGTTTGTTTTTTTTTTTTTTAATTAGCCTGGCACAGTATGATGGTGCAGTTTTAGCTGTAGGTTTAAAAAAAAAAAACCAAAAAAACCCAAAAAAAAAAGTAACCCACTATTAACCAGAAGAGAAAGATGATACTGTGGCAGATCAGTAGCAAATAAGTGACTTAATCAATGCTTTACTGTAGTTAAATAGCTATGGCCTTACTACTTTGTCAATATCAGCTTAATTGTCTTGAAACTGTCCGCGATTTTTACTGTTCCCAGGTGAGTTTACCTGGGCTGAGATATCTGGTATGTACAGATGATATTTTAAATTTGTAAAATGCACCATTGTATTACAGACGATGCAACAGAAATGCACTTCGGGGGGAAATGGCTTCTGATGAGTTTTTTTGTAAATCCTTGATTACTACAGATATGCAATAGAGTTTTTGTTTCTAATTTTGATATTTCCTTCTGAAACGTTAAGATTGTTGCCATTAATCTGAATGATTTATCATGCTCTTCTTTGCGTGTATATATTCCATATAGTCTGAGCTTCCTTTAGGATGGTACATAATTTTGGGTTGTTGTAGTATTTTAGTTGGCTCTTCTCTTCAGTGCCTTTAGTGTAGGCACTTCAAGAGGTTCATTGAGTCTGTTTTTAATGTACAGTTGGGAGGACTTGAAATGGAGTTAAAGCAACTTATTTCTGAAAAAAAAAATCCATCTGCAAACTAACCTGTAACAACTTTAAAATTTTATATTTAAGAACCAGATGTTTATTTTTATGGAACTTCAGTTATGGATACAGTTTCCAAAAAAAAAAAAGCAACTTCAAATGTAAACAGACTGTGCATAAATGGGTTTTGTTCTAATTTTTATAGAATACAAAATATTCAGATAATATATTGAGCTCGAGTTACTACAGACATCTTGTTCCTCCCGGATGAATCCAGCTTCCCCTTGGCATTGACGATCTCTCTTCAAAGTGGTAGGAAAGGAGAAAAAAAGCGACTTATCTGGCTTTTAGACTGTCTGTTCTGGTTTATTCCTGTTGTCAAAATGTCCAAAACAAAATTTGTGTAAAGTAGGTTCATGCTTTAAGTGTTCAAATGATAATACATGTATTTGTATTTGTTTTTGACATTGCCAAGGTGCTATGGGAAATTGAAATAACAGTTAGAAAAATAAAGCTGATTTAAAAGAGAAAAAAACCCACCAAAAACAAAACAAAAAAAAAAAAGAAAAAAAAAAAAAAAAAAAAAAAAAAAACTCTTAAAACACAACTCCCTGAGCTCTTCCTTGTGTCTGTGGAGGTTGAAATGATTGTAGTGAGGGTGGTGGGGTGAAGGGGAGCTCAGGGTCGTGCTAAGGGGCTTTGTCGCCCAAGTCCGGACTGGGTCAGGCCCGAGGGAGCGCTGGGGCTCCGTCCCATCGCTGCTCCAGCGGGGTCAGCCCAGGCGGAGCACGGGGCCCCGGACGGGGTCCGAGGGTTCCGGAACGGGCCCTGGTTCCAGAGCCCACAGCACCATGAGCTGCTCGTGGCTGTCAGTTCCTCCCCGTTCCCCTTGTCCCAGGGCCGGGCCCCGGAGCCGAGTCCGCTCCATCCTCGGCGCCCTCCTTTCGGTGTTCGCACGCCTGGATGAGGTCCCGTCTGAGTTTTCGCCTCTCGGGCCTGAACAAGCCCAGGTCCCTCAGCCTTTCCCCGTGAGAGCTGCTGCAGTCCCTTCACCGTCACCTCGGCGGGCCGCTCCTGTCCTGAGGAGCCCCGAGCTGGACACGGCTCCGGAGAGCCCTGAGGCTTCACCCCGCTACGGGCGGCGGAGAAGCCGAGCGCGGACTCCGGGACGGGAACGGGGCCCGGGGGCAGGAACGGGAGCAGAACTGGGACCGGGAGCGGAACCAGGACTGGGGAGCGGGGATCGGGAGCAGAACCAGGGCCGGGAGCGGGGAGCGGGAGCGGGCCCAGGGACGGGGTCCGGGAGCAGAACGAGGGACGGGGTCCGGGAGCGAGGATCGGGAGCAGAACCGGGCCCGGGAGCGGGGATCGGGAGCGGGGATCGGGAGCAGAACCGGGTCCGGGAGCGGGGATCGGGAGCGAGCCCAGGGCCGGGAGCGGGGATCGGGAGCAGAACCGGGTCCGGGAGCGGGGATCGGGAGCGAGCCCAGGGCCGGGAGCGGGGATCGGGAGCGAGCCCAGGGCCGGGAGCGGGGATCGGGAGCAGAACTGGGTCCGGGAGCGGGGATCGGGAGTGGGGATCGGGAGCAGAACCGGGTCCAGGAGCGGGGATCGGGAGCGAGCCCAGGGCCAGGAGCGGGGATCGGGAGCAGAACTGGGTCCGGGAGCGGGGATCGGGAGCAGAACCGGGTCCGGGAGCGGGGATCGGGAGTGGGGATCGGGAGCAGAACCGGGTCCGGGAGCGGGGATCGGGAGCGAGGATCGGGAGCAGAACCGGGTCCGGGAGCGGGGAGCGGGAGCGAGCCCAGGCTCGGGAGCGCGGCCGCTGCCGCGCGGGGCGGGGCCGCGCGGGGGCGCACCGGGGCTCGGGGCGCGCGCGCCGCGCGGTCACGTGCCGGCGGCGCCGGGCTCAGCCATGGCGGAGGCTGCGGCCGCTCCCGCTCCCCCCGCGCCCCGCGGCCGCTGAGCCCCCGCCGGACCCGCGCCCGGAGCCCCTCCCGCCGCCATGGCCGAGCCCGCGGCCGTGTCCTCGCTGCCCCGCGAGGTCCGCGAGCAGCTGGCCGAGCTGGAGCTGGAGCTCTCGGAAGGTGAGCGAGGAGCGCCGGGAGCCCGGCCGGGCCGGCCCTGCCCGCGGGGCGCCGCGGAGCCTCCGTGTGAGGGGCCGGGGGTGGCGGCGCCGAGGGGTGCGAGGGGGGCTCGGGAGTGGCGGGGGTGGGATGAACGAGGCTCCGGGGTCTGTCTGAGAGGACCGGGGGAGGAAGGAAGGGCCCGGCCCGGGCTGGGGTTCTGTCGGAGCGGAAGGAGCGCTGGGAGCATCATCTGTGCGGGGGGACCCCCGACTGAGCCCGGGGATCCCCGGTGCGACCCCGGAGGGGCCTTCACCTGTCGGGGGTGAGTGACCTGCAGCCCCCTCTCGGGAGCGTTTTTTTCCTTGTGGCCTCTTCTCCGTAGCTCCCAAGCTGAGGATGCGGAGTGGGAGTGAGAGACCCCGGGACAGCCAGTTCTGGGGCGGGGGAGTCGCAGGAACTTTGGGCACAATAATGAAGACAAACCCTCTGTTCTTCCCACTTTCTGAATAAGTTCTTTTGCCATAATCGGTTCAGAGCATGCGCTTTTTGCTGCCTTTTTTTTTTTTTAACTGTTGTTTCCTTTTTTGCATGGGTTTGTCTTTGTTCCCCAGCGTTTAAAATGCTGCTCTCGGTACAGCTTTGTTGTGAATCTCCCTTGTGAAGCCGGAGGGCGAGGGATGAAGCTGAGGCGGAGGGAGAAGGTTGCAGTGCAGGTAGCTCAGATTTGCATAATTTTAATTTTCCTCCCTCCATCAGGGTACGGAACTTGATGCCAAAAAATCAGTGGCTTCTCAGGAGGGTTTACTGAATGGCTGGAATAACCAGAGAATCGGAATATCCTGAGTTGCAAGGGACCCTACAAGGATTATCAGTGTCTCTCTTAGCATTAAAAATTAAGAAAAATCAAGTTGCAGGCACATCTTTCCTTGCTCTGTTTATCCCAGAGCCCATAGTGCATAAAAGAGACTTATTGACTCTTTGGAGATCAGGAATTCACTCCCAGGGGTGAGCTGGGGGCTGTCAGGCCCCGCTGCCCACATCGGCACTCAGGGCTTTGCCAGCAGAAAAGGCCATGGCACTGCTTTCCTAACACAGCTGGGTTGTAGCTAAAGCCTTGATGTTGGCTGGTTGGGGGTTTTGTTAACTCTTTCTCAGATATACTTTCTGCAGACATTTAACTAAAGTGATAAAACTTTACCTGGTGTTTGGTTTCGGGGGCTCCGTGGTAACAAAGAATTGAGGAACGGTGGTGTTGCTTGAAATGTAACATTAAATAGGTTTTTTAAAGAATTTGTTGAATGTTTTAAGCTGTTGCTTGGATTTTCTGAAGTTTGTTTCTTGTGGCACTGAAAGCCCGTTACGGTTTGACCCTGTGATAGATTGTACTGCAAACTTAAAAAGAAATGAGCTCTGTTGCTGGACTGGCTGCTGTGACATCCCACTAATCTTTAACAAGCTGCTCCAATAGCTTCAACTTCGGTGCTACAGAGTGAAGTTTTGTGGGTTATGTAAGTAATTCTCTGAATTTTAAATCCACTGCCCCTTTGTGGGTTTAATACTTGGATTTCTTAATGTGCATATCGAGGATTTGTTTGTGCAAATCACTTCTTCCGTCAAAAAACCCACGAGTACAGAGAATTTTGGGTGACTGTGTCCCCAAGCTCTTGGGAACATATTTCAGGGGATGTTGTTGCTGAGATAACTGAGCTGTGGGAAGGGGGAGTGAGGCAGTGAGGTAATGTCATTGTGGAGTTCTTGAAAAATACGCCCTAGTTTGAGGCTTAAGCAGAGGGATTTTGGGGCCTGTGTGTGCATTGTTCAGCTGAATATAACCATGGGCTGTTGACGGTAAACAATATTGAATAGAAGCATTTTATTAAAAATGGCAGCAGGGCTCCATGTGCAACTGCTCAGTTGTTGCTCAGATAAGAACACTTGATCCTTTTTTTTCCCACCCCCTTGTTGCAGCTTCGTTTGTCTCTGGGCTTGGCTGTGGACTGCATGAACATTTCTGTCAGGCTTTTTTGCGTAGGAACACCTCGTTTTTGGGAGAGGAGAGGAGGTGCAGCTACCGGGAGTGGCCCAGGGTCCCTGCCCGCTGAGCTGGAGATGGCTCTGTCCTTGATGGACAGTGGGAAGTACCTGGCTCCGCGGGCTGGGAGCACAAACACTCGTGTGCTGAGCCTTGCTGTGAGTTTTATCCAGGCATTTGCTACTACTAACCACCGCAGAGTAGAGAATTCACAACAAAACGGGGGCAAATATAGTAATAAAACCTTATCTGGCGTTGTGGTTGTGAAAGGTGCTGCGTCAGCGAGCAGGATGCAAAGTGGAGCAGGATTACTTTAATGTATGCTGGAAATAGAAATCAGAGTTTGCAATGATGAGCCATGAGAGTTTCTTAAGGAACAATCTGTGCAGACAGAGCAACAGGACTAATTATACCTTTGGATTATTCCTTACTGAGCCTTGTGGTCAGTGCGGAAGTAGCAGCCATCCCATCCCTGAGCGCAGGGAAAACGTCTCCGAGAAGTAGTGGGACGTGTTTCAGGAAACATTAATCGCTCATTAATCAGCAGAAGTTGCATCTTACTGTACTGTACTGGGCCTTGGCGATGGATTTGAGACCAGCTCATTCATTTCGAAGCGTGCACAAGAATTCAGTGTCTTCTGTCGGTGTGATGAGCGTTTATACCTGGATCTCCACTTAGGGAGACCTCGCGTTCCCCCGCAGAAGGGATCGGTGTTGATACCTCTGAGGAAAGAATGTTCAAGTAACAGTAACTATGTATCAGCTGAGAATTGGGTCATGGAGCTGTGGGAAATCTGGAAACTGCTCATTACTCATGTTTTCCTTCTTTTCTCACTTTTGGGATATTTTTCTTTCTGGTGCTTTTCTTCATCTGTCAGTAACACCCACATTGTGCATCACTAATGATGGGAAGGGCTGCCTTTGTATTTACATCTGTTTCTGTTTGATGAGTGAAAGTGCCAGGGATATTAACTTTAAAGAAGACTTTCCCCCTCGTTTTCACACCGCTGTGAGTGCGGGAGCTCAGTCTCACCTTTGGGCTGAGCTGCAGCGCTGAGCGAAGGTGACTTTGGCTCCGCCACATGATGCTGTTCCTTAGAATGTTCTCAGTGTGTGCTGAAAGGTGCAGAGAACAAGGTAAACGCCTGAATTCATCCCATATTCGGTGGAAAACGTTAATATTAAAGCACTTCGCCACTGGGCTTGGGGATGTCTGGGTGTTTTTACACCTTGGGTGAAACATTCCAGCAGCTCCTCTCACATCGTCCCAGCCGTTAATGGAGCTGGGAAACTCTGGAATGTCCAGATCCAAAGGCTCTAATTAAGCACGTTCGGAGGATTTGTTTCACACAGGGCACGTTAGGTGACTGTTGTGCTGCCTGTGTGGGGAGGTGTGTTCTCCTGGAGGTGAGAGCTCTGGCTGTGGCAGCAGGGCAGCCTCCTGCCAGCCCCACTGCGGGGCCCAGCCTGGCTCTGCAGGGGTTAAACACCCACATAAAGAGCTTATTTGGCTGCTGGGGTTTGTGGCACTGCGGTTTCTGTCTTGCCTGGAGTTTTTAACTAGTAAAGGGGTGTCAGTGGAGAGAACTCCAGCTGGAGATGTCTGAATGTCCAGGGAAGGGCAGGGGAATTCCACCTCTTAGTAACGAGGAGCTCCTGTGAGCAGCTCAGGCCTTGGATCTCATTTCAGCCACTTCTGGGTTCTGTGACAGGGTTACCACTCCTCCCTCCTGCCTAGTGGGCAGGAGGAGCTGGTTTCTGTTTACTTTTCTACCTAAACACACATTTGCTGCCTGGTTTATGATTCTGGGTGGGTGTTTCTGTGAATGGTTCCGTGCACCTGGGTTTGTTCCTTTTAAAGCTGATTGTCTCTCACTGGAGAACCGAGGCTCTGTCTGCAGAGCAAAGCTTTGTGTGAGGATTTTCAGAAGCTGAAGAAACAGAAGGATGGTGGCATGTATGGAAAAAGGAGTATCAGCAAAAGGGTGGAAACTCAGGACTGAAGGCCAGCCAAATAGGATAGAACCTTACTGGAAGAAAACATGTTGACTCAAGCGAGTGGGTAGAGTCTTTATTTTGTTTGGCTTGAAAATTTCTTACGGAATCAGGGTATTTCTCTGATCTTTTAAAAATTGTGTGTTTCAGGTTGCAATCTTTGATTGCCAGGCGCCTGTCGAAGTAGGTGAGGACCTTTTTTATAGATTAAGCAGCTGAAGCACAGAATTTAAATTACAGAGGCAAAGGAAGTAATTGTCTGAGTAGGGACTGGCTCTATGGATTGTGCTGAGTGAGCAGAAAGGTTTCACTTCAGTTTCTTCCCCCACTCAGAAAGGAACTGTGGGCAAAGCACAGAAAAGGTCGAAGAAGAGCTTTATAAACATAAGCAAGTTAGATCTGATCAGCCTGTAGCTAACAGGACTTACAGGTGGTTTTTGTGCATTTATGCAGCATCTCACCCACAAGTCTTGCATTAGGCAAAACCAGCACTGGGAAAGCTTTAATGTTGCTTCCTTAATTTACCTGCAGGACTGGCAGCAGATGGGTCCCAAATCTGCTGAGAAATCTGTGCAGGGCTTTGACACACTTCTCTGCGTGCAGCCAGTGCAGGTGCAGTTTGAGAGCTTGGAAAGGCCTGAAACCCTCCTGGAGCCATCACAGGGAGCTGGCTGTGCTCACCCAGGGATCATCCAGCCTTGGTCGGCTCTACAAAGATCCCAGTAAGGATCCCTCATCTGCTTTCACTGTGGATGAAATTGTATTTTCTTTAGCTTCACAGCCCAGGAAAAAGCAATGTAAGCACGGAGCACATGGATTCCATGCAATGTCTGTGTCACAGGAAAAGCTCCAGTCATGACCAAGAGGAGCAAAGTACCAGATCTGTCACCAGTGCAGCAAACAGAAGGTCCACAAGATGATCACAGATTTCTGCTCTGCAGATGGTCAAAGCAGAATGATTTAAGTGATTAATGTTTGGATAGAGGGAGTTAAGCACAAATACTGGAAGAAATATTTTGGCTCAAGTGAGTGGGAGTCAGGTTTACTGTTGGTACATGATTGAAGCATGTAAACACGGGGAAGAGGAGGAAGGTTTTTGGAGCATCCAGACTGGAATAATAAAAAACAACCAGGAAACTTAAAGAATGTGCATATTTTTGTGTTGTCCCTTGTATACTTAGGAAATGAGGACTGAGTTTGGGGCTCTTTTTAAAAGCTGCAGCTCTGACCCTTTGCCTTGGGGAGAGGAGGAAATTAGAGGCTTTAAAGAGTCCTGCGCCTCCTCCCTGGTTGCTTCTGTGAAGCTTTGCAGGAGTTAGAACCAGTTTCCTGAGCTGGGTGGAGGGGACATCTGGTCGCAATGATTCCCAGTTTGGATTTTACGACTGTTAGTACTTCCAGGATGGGAGATATTTGCCATTTCAGCTGCCTGCTCAAGCTGGGAATGTTCACCAGATCTGTTGGCCTGGCACAGCTGCGCTAAAGCCGCATTTGGAGTTTGCTGTGGTGTCCTAGATAACTGATATTCAGTTTGCTATTTTAAATCCTGTAGCATGAAATATTGAGTAGGAAATGTGATGGGTGGCAGAGTAGCTGCACAGAGCTGCCGCTCTTCCCAACATGCAGCGAAGCAGGCAAGCCTTGGAGCTCCACAGGGAAGCGCACGCGGAGCACCCCTGGTGTTTCTGGTTCGTTGCTGATGTTGTGGAAAGGGTGATTGCTCCTTCCTGATTCCCTCTCTCTGATTAGTGTTTGTCATGAAGTTTTCTGTTCGCTGGATTTATCGTGTTTATTCAGTGGCAAGTTTCAGAAGCCAAAGAGTGAACTCATGGTCAGCATTCCCGAGGGATGGGCAGAAGCTGGAGAGTTCCTGTTTGCATTTCTTTCAAATACAATGTGCAGATAATTTCTTAGAATGGTTTTCTTTAAACCATGTGTCTCAGTTATAAAAAGCATTTCCTGAATCTCTCAATGAGTTGCTCAGTTGCTTTTTTGGACCTGGATTCATAGAGAGAGGAATTGAAGCATTTCTCTCTGTTGAGGCTGATTCAGTACAAAATTTTTTTGGAGAGCTTGTGAAATCAGGGAAGAGTCATCAGGCCAGGATGTCTCGTTCTATTAATTAGAATGGAAGACTTCTATTTGCACCATGTCTGAGGAAACATTGATTTATAGCTAACGGATGCTCTGCAGGCAGCAGCATTCCATCTGCTACACGAATTTTCCCATTGCGTTTCATGAGAAGTCTTGGGGAAAGCCTCACACCTGTATTTCTCATCTTGAATCATGTACTGGGTCGTTACTCTCGCCTGATATTTGGAGTAAAATGGCTGTCTCCATCAGTTTGTGTTCTTTTCAAACTTCAAAGCTGAGAGTTTGTGAAACACTGCTTGAAGTAAACATAGGCAGGACGTAAGTTTAAGTTACACTGAGTTTATACCAAAGATAATAATGTAATAGTAACATAACTTTCCTTGCTGTGAGCAAACACCTTGTTTTACTTAGTGTAACTTAAGCTGATAAAAAGGAAAAGGAAAGACAAAAAAGCTAAAAGTTTTAGCACTTCTCTGCCAACATAAACTCTTTCTAATTCTTGTTGACTTGAGAATTGCTGATGCAAACTAGGTCTTCCTGGCCTCTGAATTCCTCAGGGATGGGAGCCCACAGAGCCTGCAGGGCATCCATTAATACACTTTATGGACCCAGGATTCCAGTTACTGCCTGAGCGATCAGCGACGGAGCCCCTCGGAATTGTTCCCCAGCAGTCAGGCAACCTGCTTTTCACCAGCTCCATGTCCCTAGGGAGCAAAAACAACCGGGAGAATTGTATCCCTGCCTGATAAAATTAGGTCTTCTGTAATCTCCCTTGGAAGAGCCGGATGGCTGGCTGCCTTGAAAAACATATGTTTTAATGCAGGAATAATGCATTCCATTTAGGATGGCCGTAGCCGTGGGAGCTGGGTGACTGAGTGCATGGAGCACTCCCATTTTGCCTCTGGGATCAGGACTAATGTCAAATATCAGGTCTAAAGTGCAGCGGTGGAAAAGAATTGTTTGGGATGTTTTTCCTGTCTTTTGCTCTTCGGAGGGATATTGTTCCTGTGGCTTAGTCCTAAAGGAGCTGGACAAGTCAGCCTTTTCTTGGAGATAAAGTGTACACTGCGAAGATGAGTCAGTGTTTGTATTCCTGGATTTTAGCTCACTGCATTAAGAAATTTACTTGGGAATAGCAACACTGGTGTTCCTCTAGTATAGGTTTATAATTCATTTCTCTGAGAGCAGCACAGGTAGCTTTTGGAGGAAGTTCTGCTTTATCCCTTCCCCTCCTGCACAGAGGGGAACACCCCACAGAGCTTTCCTTTCCAGAGGAAGGGACCTGACAGAGCCCACCTGTCAGGAAGGGAGGGAAGGCACCACTGTCACTGTAGCCACGTCTCCATGGGGCACACAGAGCTCTCTGTTCCATTGGGAATCGATCCACATGTGGCACTTCCCCCTCTCCTTCCGAGCTGCTCAGTGCTGTGACAGGAAGCTCAGAACAAGTGTTTTCCCACTAATAATTTTCCATACGATCCACTGCTGTAGCTGCCACCAGGACGGGCTGTGGGTGACTGGGTGGGGTGTGGGAAGGGTGACCAGGCAGACGTGCTGTGTGTGTAGGACAAGCCATGGGAGATTTTGGAAGTGCTAGGTTTGGAACGTACAGGCAGAGTGAGTTCTGATGGGACATTTGGCTGGCCATAAATTGGAAGGATGTGATCAAAGCAGGAATGTTACAGCAGGAAAGGTCGAGGGCTGGAGGATGTGGTTTCAGGCCCTGTCCCTGTATGTGATTCCAGAAAGGGCTGTCGGGTGAGGACGTGCTTGAAGGAGGTTTTGGGTTTCCTGTGTTCCCACCCGCACCTTTAATGCATCAGCTCTTCATTTCGGGTGTTAATTAATCTACGAGGAGCCATTTCAGTTTGAAGCACCTTTTCTGGAAATGCTGTGATCTGCTCCCTGAGAGCAGCAGCAGCAGCAGCAGCACGTGTACGTCAGGGATGGCCTGATACAGCTGCTTTCTTTGCCTGCTGGTTGCATCCCTGTCATCAACTTTCCCTGTAATTATAAATGTGCACTTCTCTGGAAGCAGTGATCCCAGAGAGGAGCTGACCAGCCAAAAGAAGCCCCGAGGAGGGGAAGGAGGCTTTGAAGTTTTGTGCTTCCTTTCTAGCAAGAGGTAAGAGCAGAGTTAACAGTTGTACAAGGTCACTCTGGGCCGTGGTGTGAGGAAGGCGAGCGCTGGCCATTCCTGCTCTGACATTCCTGCTCACAATGTGCATTGTCACTGGGGTGAGGACAAGGAGAGTTCCTCCAAGGAGCTGGGAAGTGACATGGCAAATTCCAGGCTGTGATTATTCACCCTGTGGTGGAGAGCGGAGTCAGGGAGTCAGGTGATCGGAGCGGGAGATAAAAGTCCCTGATCCTCGTAGAGAATAAACAGATCTGCAGTTATTAAACTGTGCTGCCTTTTTTCCCCCCTTAATTGAATACAAGTGGAAAATGCCTATTAAAGGTGTTCCACTTCTGGCATTCAGGAGATTGCTGTGTGTCCCGTGGGGTGGTTGGAGCAAGGTCCTGATGGCGTTTGCGGGGCTGCTCGTGGTGTGTGATGAGGAAGGGGAGAAGTTCACTTCAGATAGCTCTGTGCTGCATGTCCAGGCTGGAGAAAAGCATCTCTGTTCTGTGGTGTGTCCTCAAGAGCTGCATCCCAGGTTTCATAACCAAGCCCTTGGCAGCAGCGTTGGCTCAGGCTGCTCTCACCTCTTAGCACCTCACTCTTTCCATCTCGGGGAGCTCAGGTGCCGCAGCTCCGCGGAAAGCCGTGAACTTTGGCAAACTGGAGAGGGCACGGGCTGAAGCTTTTCGGAATCTAAGCTGTATTTCTTTAGAAAATACCAAACCTTTTACTGCGTTTGGGTTTCATGAGCAGTGAAAGAATTTGTAGGTAACCAAATTATAAATTATTTTGAGACCGTTTTTTTAGGCTTTTGTGTCAATCCTGACAAAATACTGAACACGAGACTGAAGCCCCTTGTGTTACAAGAAGGAGCTCTCTGAATGGCCAAGTACTCGTGTAAATGTTTTTTGAGACTGAGCCCTGTGTTTATTCTTAGGGCAGAAACTTTAAGTGATCCCTTGTGGATTAAAAAAAGAACAATTCTTATTGTAACTGGAATGAAAACCTCTGTTCTTACGCAATTTGGGATTGGAAGTTGCTGCAGTGAAAAGGGGGAAGTATTGTTATTTTGAGTTCCCAGGCAGGAAGCAGGGGGGAGATGCACAGGGTGAGGTGAGCAGCTCGGACACAGAGCAGGGGACATCACAGGACCCTCTGTGGCTGAGGGGATGTTGTCACTCACACCGTGACATGTGCAGGCTGATTACCAGCGAGTGGATGTCTCACTGTGCTGCATGTTCAGGAAGTTTCTCCATGATGGTGATGGTCAGGTTTGGTTGAACGTGATATAAACCCCCACTGTATTTGTGGGGTTTTTCCTCTCTGCTTTAAATTTTCAAGTCCTCCTTGAAAATGTCCTGATTTTAAAAAGTCACATGGTGCAGAAAGAAGTCAATTACTGAGTCCCAAATAGGGAGAATTGTGGATGAAGGCAAAGCAAATGAGTCAGATATAAATAATCCTATTATGTCTTGGCTGCAGCCACACCTAGAAACCTTGAGCAAACATTTCTGTGTAGTTATTCCTGTGTTTGATACACTTTGCTTGTTAAGTCCTGTTTTAAAATTGCAGCATGTAAAAATTTTGTAGGGCCAGTTGCCATTTGTGTTAAGGACTTGGGAACATTTTTTTTTAGTCATTTTGACCAGAAGCACAGAGACATGAGTTAATTTGCTCTCCTATTTCCCCAAAATCAGAAAAATCTATAACCCTGGAGCTGGTGTTGCCTTGGAAGGCTTTCAAGGCAGTTCTTTTTGCAGTAGGCCTCCAAAAAAAATGTCTGGCAAGAAGAGCAAACAGGAAGATGTAATTAGCCTTTGCCTTTTGTGTATCAAATTCTTGTTCATTGGACAGAGCTTTGGTAAAACACTTTCAGAAGTAGCTGGTTGTAGCATGGAAGCTGAAAGGAAAAGCATTTGGATCCAGCAAAGTCATACCTGATGTTCCTGTGATTCCTGTCCTGTGTCTTAGGGAGTAATTACTCACCTCATGGTCTCCTCTCTTTCATGGTGGATAAGCTGATTTTTAATAAATCTGAAAAAAGCCATTTTTCCAGGTGTGACTTTAAGAAAAAAAAGACAATTTGGACCTTTCTCCTCCCTGCCTCCTCCGATTCCAGTTCTTCTGTTGTAGCTCCTGTACAGAGGGGCCTAAAATCTCCCTTGTTACCCGTGGCTGTTGCTGATTCCGAGGGATTAGTACCAGAGGTCAAAGTTTGGATTTTGCTTCTTGTCCAAACACGTTCCATTTGCTTTGCACTGTTCTCCTGTACTGCCTGCTCTCCTTTGGGCTTTGTCCCAGGAAATGGGATCCTCTGGCTCCAGAGAGCTGCAGAGATTTGTCCTATACACACTTCCCTGCCATCATCCTTCCCTGCAGGAATCCCGTTCCTGGAGGGATCCTTCCCAGCTGTTGCTGTGCAGTGGGACAGCTGATGGTGTTCAACTCCTTCACTTCCCTGTGGCATGTGAAGGTGATTCCTGGTGTTGAACCCGATGGGAAAAGACAAATGGAAATCAAGGTTCGTGTACTGGCAGCTCTCAGGGATGCATTTATGGAGGCTCACACTCATTGACATTGAGTCTGTGGCAAAGGTGACATTTTCTCTTTCTCACCTTCCAGATATTTAATTGGATTCAGCAAAGCACAAGGGAGGGAGACACAAGATAAGGGGATGATGGTCATAGAAGTTCTCCAGGATGCCAGAACTTGGCCTCTTCTCCTAGAAAAGTGATTGTTATGTTTTCTTGTTTAAAATGATGGAAGACCTTCCTGGGAATGTTTGAAGTGACAGACCAGGTGAAACAGTGTGAACACAGAGGTGTTGTACGGCACTGCAGGCTCCTCTTCCAGCAGAGACGCAATGATTTGGGCAGAAGGATAAAAGGAGAGAGTTGGCTGGAGAACTGGGGAAGGAGAAAATCTTCTCTGAGAGTTGAGTTTGGCTTCAGGTTATGGAGGATCTGACCCTGGTGCGGCTGGGAGCGTGTGCGTGGCTTTCTGGTGCTCCCACCCTGCAAAGTGACAACCTTGGGGCTGCGCTGGTACAGCTGCTCCAGGGTTTGGGTGCAGGACCTCACAGGCACAAAGAAATTCACAGTATTGCAGTGGAATCCTGGATGCCGTGAGAGGAGTCTGTAAAATAGACCAAGAAAGGGAGGAGAGGAACTAGCGAAATAGAGAGACCTGGGAAATGTCAGAGCTGGTTTTTCTATGATTCTGCTGTCAGCAAGAGCTATTTCAGAATAGTTTTCTGTGGGTGAAGTGTGACAAGAAGTCCCCAAGAGGTACTGTCACATTGGGGTAAGCTTGCAGTCGTTGGATTGTTTCCACCATTCAAAGAGATCGTTTGAAGCTGTTTCATGGATTCCTAGTTGAAAGGTGCATTTCTGCTCCCTCAGCACATTCTGCCCCAAGCAGTTGCAGGCAGATCTGTGTCTTAACTCACTAAACCAGTTAATGGTGGAGCTCTGAGCACGTTGTCTGCTGTCTCCTGTGACACTGTGTTGGGCATGTCAATGAAAAGGACTGTGCTGGCTGTTCCAGGGAGTTCCCCCGCCGAGGGGAAAAGCTGACTTGGGTTTCCTGTGCTGTCCTTTCCCTCTGATTGTGCAGGGTGCGAATTCAAAGCTGCCCCGTGTTATCTGTGGATGGAAGCATATCTGAAGAGGAAGAAGGCAGCAAGGCTGGGCAATGTGCCAATTGCTCCAAGCCTTTGTTAAAGACTAAAGGAAACCTGCGTCCTTTGAGGCACTGGTACATCCCCAGGGCCTTCCTTGGCCTCTCTGGGAGGGAGGTGAAGGCAGCTGCTTGGAAGCGATCACACACTTCTGCATGTCAGCGTCCATTAGCTCTCGAGGCCCTGTTTGTGTTTGAATTTGAAGATCTTGTGCTGAATTCTCAGGATTTTCCACCTGTGGGTCTGTCAGGAGAGCACTGACCCCGTCCATTGAAACCAGGCCACGGGGAAGGATCTTCTGCACAAGAACCCCACGGAACCGGTCCCTTACGGAACGTCTGGGGCCCGCGTGTGACCTCCCCCTGCTCTCAGGGTAGGACACGTCTCCAGTGGTCAGGCTCCTTAGCTCTGGGGAAGGTGCCTCTAGGATGTCCTGGTGTCTCCATGTGATAAATTCCTCATTCTCAGCTTGCTGCATGCAGAAATATAAAGGAAAGGCAAACTCAGGTATCAAAATAAATGTCAATTTTAAACAAGTGCAACCAAGCAAATTAAAAATGGGCAAGTTTTCATGTTCGGATCTTTACCCTTCCTTTTCCTCTGCATGAAAAGAAGATTTTGGAGTGATTTATGGCTGTCATGCCAGGCTTCTCAGCACTGCTGGGTACAGCACTGTCTGTCAGTTGAGCGGTTGATTTTGACAGGCAGCACTTCTGGGCCAGGGCTTTTTTTGTTCCTCCTTTTAGAGCTTTTAACATGAAATATTCAATCCTGCCTGTGCACAGTGTAACTGGTTCAGGTCTCACTTCAGAGAACGGCGAGCACGGTGTTGGGTTGTGAGCACATCCTGCGTTTGTGGCTTCTGTGTGGTTGTGGATTTTCATGGAGTTGGGGGCTGCCCATGTGTGACCTGGCGGCCCCAGGAGGAATTTTGTTGTGTCTTCCTCCAGCAGGATTAGGGCTAGAGGAAACAGCTCTCCAGAGTTTCCTGGGTAAATCGGAGGTACTACAGCCTGCAGGTGTTTCTGTGGATGCTCAGACTGGTTGTCACTGCAGGTCTGTGCTGTGTTCAGTAGGAACGTCTCAGCTGGGATTCTCCAAGGAATTAATTTTATTTCTGTGTTTTTTATACAGTTCTGTGTTGTGCTTGTAGAATCCCAGTGCTAAGAAAGAAATAATCCTGTTGTGCAAGAGATGTTGGAGAGAAGTGGTTGTTTTATTTCCCAAACATCATCATTTCTCTTGAGAGACTGTTACGTGGCGTGGCATGAATTTTACTCCTGTGAAACACATGGAGTCAGCAGAGAAGTCTTGGAGAGCAAATTGGAGGGCAACGATCCAACACAGAGCCGTGTCCGCAGTCCTTCTCTTTCAGAGGTTTTTGCTTAATTGCAGATTTTCTATTTGGACGTTAATCCTTTAGTTTCTCTTTCTTGGCAGAATACCTCATCTTAAATTATTACTGTCAACACATCCTTAGCCCTTCCTGCCCCTCCACCCCCTAGTTGTGAGTGCTGTCTGTGGTGCTTTGCTTTGCTGTAAAAGGCCATGGTGTTTGTAGCTGAAAGCAAAGCCTGCTGTGAATATCATATTTTATCCAAAAGACACAAGCAGCTCCCCATTAATATTATTACATTGACACCCTGGTTTTATAAACAGTGGAATGTTCTGTGGAATGGTTGTTATCCAGTGATTATGGCTCCATTAGGCACAGGAACAGATGGTTCCTGTCCAAGTACTTTTTATGTTGTCATTTCTAGCAGGAATAAAAGGGAATGTTGAATTTTCATCTCTTCAGCGGTGAGGCTGGAAAGGTCACATAGGCTGTGGTGGAGGAACTCGTATTAAAGTGAGGTTGGGAGACCAGGTAGGAAGTGAACTCATCTCTGGAATCATGGAATGGTTTGGGTTGGAAGGGACCTTAAAGCTCATCTCATTCCACCCTGCTGCCATGGACAGGGACACCTTCCAGTCTCCCTGCTTGCTCCAAGCCCCGTCCAGACTGAGCACTTCCAGAGATGAGGAATGGTGTGGAATAGACTGGAGCAAGACAGAGAGCACGGATGCTGGAATGGGTTGTAGGTCAGTGGAGCAAGACTGCAATTAGGATGATCCTTAGATGGGCAACCCACAGTGTTCTGTAGGATTTCCAGGTTTAGGATGATCCTTAGATGGGCAACCCATAGTGTTCTGTAGGATTTCCAGGTTTAGGATGATCCTTAGATGGGCAACCCACAGTGTTCTGTAGGATTTCCAGGTTTAGGATGATCCTTAGATGGGCAACCCACAGTGTTCTGTAGGATTTCCAGGTTTAGAAGAGGTGGGGCTCCTGCAGAGATTGAGAGGGAGAGGCCTGGAAAGTCCCTGCCTTCCTTACCAGCCTAAGCAGAGGTGGAATTGGGCCATAGATGTCCAGTAACTCTGCCAGGGTCACCGTGTGAAGCTGAAGCAGCAGCTTTGCCCAGTGCACCTGTGTCCATCCGTGGCCTCCATCCTGCCTTTTTCATCGGGGATGATGTGAAGACCTCAGGATCCCCACAAATGACTGACAAGTCTAATTTCACACCCTCTGCAATTCTTACCTTGTTTTTTCAGGTCATGCATTCGTTTTGTCTCATTTTTTGGTAGGTTTGGGGTTTTTCTTGGGCATTTTAGAGTTGTGTATTAAATTCTGCGCTGTCCATGCCTAGAGAGAATTTAGCTGGCAGGATTTTTTTCCTATTGTGAGAACCAGAGAGTTCAAAGTTGGGCTTCTGTTTTCGACGAGTAAGTTGGAGGATTTACGTGTCTTTTTGCATAGTAATAAACCCAAGATAATTCTGTAGAATTAAGCACTAATGGGAAATAAGGCAATCAAGTTTAGTTTGTTATTGAAAGTAATTCTGCTTCCAGCTTGGAGGGACATTGGCTATTGCTGAGAGAAACTGCACAGTCACCTTTGCTTGAAATTTAATGCAGAATGGAAAATTAAAATATGATCTCACTCTCATTAAAATTAAGTAATTGATGTCATCATTCAATTAAAAGATTTTTTAGAAGATTTCGACAAATCTTTTCAGGTTGTTATTAAAACCTGACCAACCAGTGATCCCTAAATTGGAGGAAATGGGGATAGTTCTCTATTAGGTAACAGAGAGGTAAGGGAGCATCTCAGGAAAATCCCCAAGTGGCAAACTCAACCCTGAACTCCTGAAGGCAGAGCTAGCAGTGTCCTTCTCCTTCATGGAGATTCCAGCTCGGCATCCCAGATTGCAGGGAATCTTTCATCTCTTGCTCTGGGCTACACAGAGCCAGAGTGGCAAAAGAGACTCGAGGTTTTGTGCTGGCTTCATCATTTTCAGAGTATGAATATTTAATTTAGGCTTCTTAAGGCTTTTAGCAGATTTGTCAGGCTGCTTGCTGTGGTAGTGTATGTGAGGACAACTGGAGAGAGCATTTGGATTCGCTTATGGTGTGGAAGTAGGGTTTATTTGTTTTGATTTATTACTGAAATACTTTTAAGAAGCTCATCTTGTTCTTGTTCAACTTCCCCATAATCTTAACCAGAAAATAGAACCAGCAGTTCTTACTTTTCCCCAGTTTGAGCCCAGCCAAACAAGTGCTGTGTCCCATCCAAGCAATACTTTCCTTGCCCATGGAAACCAGGCTGTGTTGTCACTCTGCAGTGGGGAACACGGATTTCCTCAGCTCTGCTCTGTGGGCAGGAGCAGCTTCCAAACAAACCCTCAGCTCCTCCATCCCTGGGTGTTTTCCCCCTCACTTTGTGCACAGAAGGCCCTGATACTGGACTTGTGCATCCCAAGCAGTGCCAAGCAGTGTTTTGGTGCCAGTGTCCAGCTTTCACTTGGTTAGGGCTGAAATCTGCTTATTTATACTGCTGTTATGGGGTTAGAAGTTTATATAAATATTTCATCATTTTGGACCCGTTTTTACAATAATCTTGGAGAGGTTGCACCTTGTTAGTGCAAATACACCATGGAACTTTTCCCTGTCACTAGACATAAATAGTTCCTTCTTTTCCAAGTTCAAGACATGCTGGTCAAGTGAGCAGTGCAGGACATGAGGGCAGGTCTGGTTGCCTTTCAGCACATGAGAGCCCCTTTCGTTTGTGTTCTTTTAGTTTTTGTCAAGTTGCTGACTGTGTGTTCTTAAATAATCCTGCTGATTTCTCCATACTTCCTTCCTTCTACAAGCGAGACATTTGAGAAATCAGTTTATTTAAATTGGAAGAGGAGATATTGCACCCTCAGAGAGGCAACGGGAGGAAAATTCTCTATCAGAAGTAGTTGTGGATTTGGAGATGGCTGGTGAGTAAGATCTTTCTTACTTTCAGGCCTGTTTATTTTGGTTCAAGGTCCACTGGTGTCAGTGTGGAGGGGATATATGACCTCCCTGTTTTGTGAAGATACGTTTTGACAGCAGTGATGTACTGACAGAAGGCAGGAAAATTCCATGTGTGAGGATGTTGGTGATTGGAACAACAGAAATATCAGGGTGATAGCACAATATCCTGTGTAACGAGGGCAGTAAATTGACTGTTCCTTCTCTTCATGGTAAAAGGATGTTTTTTCTACTTAAAAAGGCCACTTTGCACCAAAAACTGAACGTCATTCTTTTTGAAGAACTATTAATGTGCTTTATTAATTAGGAGGAGTGGGCGTGCTGGGAGAAAAGTGTATTCTCCGCTGAAGTAGCTGAGTTCAGTGACTTTGGGGTGGGTTTGCAAAGTGCAGCTGGGTTGTTGGGCTGAGCTTGGAGGGTTCTCTTTGCTGCTGAGTTTGGCTCATTATTTTGATCTTCCACGCAGCTTAAAGGCTTTCACATGAGAAGGATCTTGCCACATCCTGCTCCGCAGCAGGAACAAAGCGCTGCTGGAGCAGACGTTGACTCTGCCCAAAGAGCCCTGAACAGAAGTTGCTCCTCGCGTGATCCTTCTTGTAAAGAGCATTGCAGCTGACAGGATAATGGGGTTTCTTAGCCCTGCTGGTGATGTGCCAACAGGGTTTCCTTAGCAGTGCCATTCTTTGAGGAGCCGTGGATGCTGATGTAAACACAACTGAAAGCTTCACACAGCCCGGACTGAGCGCAGGGCCTGGAATCTGCTGCTCATGCCATGCTGCGCAGGACATTTTTCTTCTGCTCTGTCTATTTAAGTCTGCTTTCCCAGGCTTGTAGGCGACTTGAATGGGTTGTACTGTTGAGCGCAGGAAAGCTGGCCTGGTGTCTGCATGGAGGAGCTGTACCCGCTCCGTGGGGCAGCCTCCCGTTCCCAGGGATACAGAATCGTGTTGGGATGGGGGTGTGCAGAGCAGGTTCAAGGGTATTGAACAAGGTGTTTTGGTTCCCACTAGTCAGGCTTGAAGGGAATGAGTAGGAAACCCAAGCCTGGCTCTGTGCTGCTCCCAGAGCTGCTGCTGCTGCTGCCTCCGTCAGGAACGCGTCGGGAATTTGGTGGGATTCTCCGCCAGTCAAATTACAGGTGTCGCACACTAATTGGAGGCTGGTAAAAGTTTAATAATTGTATTGCTTTGCCTTTAAGTAGTGGGATCCTGCTCTGGTGACTAATGCTGTTTAATAGTGACTGTCCTCGAGTGAGCTCTTGGGAGTGCAGTGACTAGGGATTCTGTTTCAGATTTCAGCGCTTTGGGAGAAACAACGTATTTTGTTCTCTTGAGCAGCCTCCACTTTCTCTGCTGCATTTTCTATGGAAAGGGAGTAATGTCCTTATGAACACACTCTTGGTACTGGCTCTTTAGGAAAACCAGGGCAGGAGGGGTGTGGGATATGTATCTCACCTCTCGATTTTTGGAAGATTCATTCTTGCGGTTGATTTTTCACTGTACTTGGTCGGTTCAATTTTTAGTTGGGTTTTGTTTGAGGAGGGATTTTGTAAGTGCTAATGCCTCCATCAAGTTCTCTTTCTTTGTTTCATCATGCATAATCACCAACCTCATCGCACTGTGACTTGGAATAGCATTATCCCATCTGGAAATACATAATTACTGCGCAGGGTGAGGTGCCAACTGGGTTCGTTTCTGTGCTCTGTTTAAGGGCAGGTCAGAGTTGCTGAATCCTTGGTGTGAGCAGGTGTGTTTGATCACTAGATTGGGCAATAATTGCTCTTCTTTCTTCTCCTCTTCTTGCATCTTACTCAAGAATCTAGGATTTGATTAGGAAAAGTAACTTCAGGTCCGGCTGGATTGAACCGGGCTGTGTATCCAAACTGCCTTTTGGTATGGCTGGACACGGTGTTGCTGCGGAGTCAGGATGGGAGGAGAGTTACCAGCAAGGAGTCCCTGTGGCACTTGGCTTATGTTAAAAATTGAAGTCAACAGAATTATTAAATACTGACACCTGAGAGCCAAGAAAAGGTGGGCGACAGGAGTCGCGCACAGGATTAAAACCTGCAGTAACTTCTATTTTAATCTCTTTGTTTGTATTCCTGGGCTAAAACCAGGCTTGATTTGGAAAATCATCTGTCCACACTTGTCTATGCCATGTAGAAAGTGCAGGCTGCGAGAACAGGCAGAGTTTGTGTATAATGTCTCATCGTTGAGCTGGACAAGCAACTCCTGGGAGAGCGTTATCAGCACTCACAGCTCAAATAATTCCTGGAGGAGAGACAATGCTCTACCTGCCTGAATCAAGTGCTGAATCACAGGGCTGTCACAGTTTAGTCATTTCCTGGGAAACTTTGCTTTTCAGTCTGGTGGGAGAGTGCGAGGTCTGCACTTGTGCTGGGGATTGAACACCTGGGAATTTCTGCTGGTGTCTGTGAGCAGGAGGTTAGTCAGCAAAAAGAATTGTTCAGGGCAGAATCACTTCAGCTGGGTTATTTAATGCTCTGGGAGTTGTCTTGCTTTACTCAGCTCAGCTGGTTCTTGGGTACGTGTGTGTGACACTGTGCGTGTCCCCTCCTGTAGATTGTTCTGGTGCAGGGCTGCTGTTAAAACTCTGCAGTGCTCCTGCCTCTCAACTCACATGGTTCTCACTGACTGCGTGTCAAAAATAGATGAAAACATTTCTCCTGAACAGATTTTGTAAAATCCTGTTTGTGGCAAAGTCTTGGCTTCATTGCATTCGGGAGGGAAAACGTGTTTTCCCCCAATGACAAGTTGTAGCTATTTAAAGGATTTTTACTTTTTATCCCTAGGATGGGGTTACATGGAAGACCTATTATTTGTATATGGAATTCAACTGTTTATGTGCATGTGCTGCACGTAAATTTTATGGGTAACGTAAAATTTCTACGGCTGCACTTCACAATAGAGTATCTCATATAAAGTTGACTTTGGTGATTGGATTTTGCAGGTGTTTGTTGGAGGCAGTTGAGCAGAGCCTGTGTTTCGGGTTATCAGGGCTAACACAATTTACTCATGGAGTTGGAAGGTTTTAAGAGTTTCTCTTCAAGAGTCTTTGAAGCCTTTTAAAAAATATTTTACCTTTTGGAAAGGTAGATGTTAGCTGTGCGTTGGCAGCATGATTTCTGTGGCTGATCACAGAATCGCAGAATCCTTGAGGTTGGAAAAGCCCTCCAAGGTCATCGAATCCAACCTGCGACTGATCCCCACCCTGTCATCAGCCCAGAGCACTGAGTGCCACGTCCAGTCATTTTCTGGACACCTTCAGGGCTGGGGACTCCACCACCTCCCTGAGCAGCCCTTTTCAATGTCTAACTGCCCTTTCCATGAAGAAATTCCTCCTGATGCACAAGTGCATTTTGCATCCCGTTGTCCCAGCTGAGGATCTGAAAGGCAAAGTCTTTCTGGCTCTTTAGTTCTTACACGGAGGTGAAGAAGAGGCCGTTTGACCAATGTACCTGAGGACGTCCTTTAAATGAACTTTAAATAGAGATACCAGGACGTGGTGATGCTGTATGAGCCACACACGGTCACTGTGAGCAACGTTCTCTGTTGCTGTGAGAGAAGAATCAACCAGAGCACAGTTACACCCACGAGAGGCTCTTTATTCCCAGTCCTAGCTCCCAAAGCCTCTGAGAACTCATTTTGCTGACCGTGGATAGTGCTATTTTCAGCAGAAATGCCCGTGCTAAGTTCCCAGATGTGTCTTTGTGTGGGAGAGGGAGGGTCTGCAGCTGAGGTTGAGCTGGTGACACCTCCTTGTCGCTGATGCCCCCAGCCCAGGTGTACAGGGGGAACTGGACCCTGTCCTTAGCTCACCCACTTGGTGATGCATCACATATGGCCTCGAAGATTACAGCTGGAAATACACAGCACAGACGGGTGAATCGAGGACACTGGATCTGCTGCAACTCGGAAATGCTGCTGAAAGATAAAGAGATTCTTCGGTGTAGTTTCAGGAGTTGGATTTACTGCTTAAAGTTAGAACACCAAAAAAGCCCTTGAGGTTTATGGTACCCAGTGAGTGACCCGGGGCGAAGAGCACCTTGTGACCTGGCATGACCCAGACCTTGAACACAGGGCAACCGTGCCACAGAAACCTCATCTTGAATGGAATTCTTTAGAAATAATAAATGTTGAGATTAAAATAGTTTTAATTTGGTAAAACAACACTCCTAAGCCTTTAGAAAAGGGTTTTGGAACTGCAGAACAGAGCCCCCACAGTGCTGCAGCCAAGTCGGCTTGTTCTGTGTGTGTAAATTAATCTGGAGCTGATCTGTCTGTGAAACTTCTAACACCGAAGCTGTAGCAGTCTAATGCTTGTGCCCAACAAATACAGCTTTGTGAGCCCGGCTGGGTTTTCAGTGCCCTATTCATGCTCCTCCAGGGAATACAATGGTGCTGTTAAAGGGAAACTACAGAGCCCAAACCTGCGCTGGTTGTTTGGTGACAAGTACGGGGAGTAAGGTGTTATTTCTTTCAAGAAATCAGACTTTTTCTGGAAGACTGTTAGTTCACAGACCTTGCTATTATCTCCAAGAAGGAAACCTGATATACAGCTTCACCCAAAGGAAGGAGGAGGGAATCTTTGAAGCTGCATCATCATTTGGCCTCAAACAGAACGAGGCAATTGTCTAAACTTGTTTCAAATGCAGTTTTTGTGCTGCAGTTGTAGCTGAGAGTGGTAGGAGGAGTTTAAGGCCATTGCACAGGTACAGTCTATTTGAGCACACGGCCTTAGAAAAAAAGGTTTAAATGTTGTGTTTTGGGTTGCTGAAGCCTTGGAGTGAAGATATCCCAGTTTTAACCCTCAGTAAAACCATTGGGGAGAATGTGGGATGTCTAGAAGTTTCCAGTTCTCCAGGAAAATCACAGAATCCCAAACTGGCTTGAGTTGGAAGGGAACTTAAAGTCCATCCAGTCCCACCCCCTGCCATGGGCAGCGACAGTTTCCACTATCCCAGGTTGCTCCAAGCCCTGTCCAGCCTGGCCTGGACACTTCCAGGGATGGAGCATCCTCAGCTCCTCTGGACAACCTGTGCCAGGGCCTCAGCACCCTCACAGGGAGGAATTTCTTCTTTAAGAAAGGTGGGAACCAGCTGTAAATACATAAAATGTAAATACATACAGCATTTCTTACTAAGTGCTGGCCTGATGTTGTGCCCATTTTTTGCCCAGGCCACAAGTGCACTTAGTCCTCACTTCGGCTTTCTCAAACGTGCTACCTCCCACTCCAGTCACACTTGAAAGGCCTTATCTGGAGGTGACATGCAGCAAAAGGACATTCTGGACTTTCAGCAGCACTGCTGGTCTTCATTGTCTCGGTGTTGGCACTCCAGACTCAAGCCTGCTGGCCCAGACTCTGTGTTCTGCTCTTTCAGAGCAGGTTCGAGCTGATGAAACCACGGGGAGATGTTTCCTGTCCTGTGCCTGGATGTGAGCAGGGGAGTAGGCAAGAAAGGCCAAGTCATCAGGTCATTTATAGGGGTCAGACCTGAAATGCAGATGCAGCAGTGATAATAGAATAATTCCATTATTTTTGTTATAATCTTTTTATCATGTTTGCTTTTAGTAGAGTAGCTGTCTGTGCTTTGGGGCTAATGGAAGTTCCAGAAGCACCACCAGGATTCCCTGGTAGCACAAACTGTTGGAAACATCAACAGATTTTTTTTTTTTTTTTTTTAAAGCATGCAAACATTTTTTTAAACACACACAAACTGCTTTCCAATTGGAATCTTTTCCTTGCTGCAGCCCAGTGTTTGGAGGCTTTGTTGGGGAGATGCTGTGCCCTACGTGATCATTTTCCTTAATTTCTCTACTGTAGTAATTATGGTTTTGTTAGACAGTAAATGATTCAGTGTTCTCATTCCATGGGGGAAGGGGAGCAGGGATGTTGAAAGAGGAGCATTGTCTGAGCTAGCAGGATTAGCGGGTGTTACCACCTTGCACTGATTGAGCACCACTGGTTAGAACAGATCATCAACGCTAATTGCTGAAAAGCAGCCTGGCGTCACTGGCCGGGCGGGGAGTGAGGCTCCCGGGACTCTGGGCTCCTCTGGTGCCAGATTTGAATATAGGTGTGACATCCAGGCTGATCAGGATTTGAATATAGGTGTGGCATCCAGGCTGATCAGGTGTCATTCCCTGAGCTTCCCTGGTCTTTGCCACTGCAAGCTCATCCTTCCTTTTGCACTCCCAGCGATCAGAACATTCTTGGATTTGAGGATCAATTCTGTATTTCCTCTGAAGAAATTAGGAGAATCGGATGACGATGGTAGTGGTGGGGGGGCTGTGTTTACACCTGGTCTGTTCCAGGGCACTGCTTACCTGTGGAAGCTGAAGACGTCGCTGCACCAGAGCTGTCGCTGCAGCAGAGGTGGCAGGAAGGAAGAAGAGCCTCTTCCTCCGCCACAGCAGCAGCTCAGCTCACTCTCATCTTTCCTCTGAAACCCCTAAAACTGCTTCCCTTTGAGCAGAACCCCATTTCCTGGGAAGGGCCTCAGCTTGGGGAGGCTCAGCCTCGGCTCACGGCAGATATGGATAAATACAGAGTGAACTGAACAGAAATGGTGGCTGGGAGGGAGCCAGGAGAGTCTCAAAGCTGCTCATGTTTTAATTTCTTCCTTGGGAATGAACAAACACCATTTTACAGCCGAATTATCAGCTCTCGTTTGCTTTGCTGATGGTTCTTTGTAGTGCCCTGTCTTCCATCTGCCTGGAGAGGGGTTGTGGTTCTTAGGGTGGGTTTTGAGCTCTCTGGGGAGAATTTAGCACCCAAAGTGTCACTGAGTGTTTTGTTTGTGGAAGGGGGAGTTATTGTTTGACCAAGGTTATGTCAGAGGAGCGAATGGTTCCAGAGTCTGCAGCCCTATTGTCCTGGTGCTCTTCCTGTGGCTGTAACTTGTGATATTCCGTGAGGAAGTCCACGTTTGTGTCCAGATCTCGCCATTTCCATTTCCTGTAGATCAGCAGAAAAGGAATAGGGTGAAAGAAAACTTTTTCTTTAGTGATTCTTTTGTTTCTGTGTCAGTGGATTGGTACCAAATTTGGACTCTGCATGACCAGATAAGAGGATTTATTCAACAAATTCATTCCACCTGTGCCACGTGTCAAAGGGACACTTGTTTCCAAGGCTGGACACGCTAATTTGGTTGTGACAGTTGTGGTTGCAGTAGTCAAATCATCATGTCCATGAGGTGACTCTACACCCATGCCTGCACATGAGGTTTTTCCCAAAAGGACAATCCCTGTGTCTTGCTGGCGCTTTATTTCAGGTGATCGTGGTTTGGTTCACACCTGTGTGGATGGTGCTCTGGAAAGAACTCGGATTTATCTCTTTCCCCAAACCTTTCAGTCCCTGCTGCCCAGTTCCACTTCAGTAGGGCTGGTCTCAAAATTGAGGCTTTACATTTCCTAATCCTGTGCAGGTGTTTGAGACTGTCAACCTGTTTGTCAACAGGATGGTTGATCTATTTTTTTATGTTATAACAACATGAAAATTCAGATGGAATTGGAAATTCAGCACTAGGAAGATAGAGAACTGCCAGGGAGTCCCAGGAATCTATCACCTTTATTATATTTACTGCTTGAATTTTTCTCCTTGGAACTTCTCTCCTTTTGCCAAGTAACATAAGGCTTTTATTTGTTTCATTGGCTTATGCTCAGAGAATCCTTTTTACAACAATAATATCAACGATGTGCATCACATGGAGCTGAGGTTGCAAGTAGTGCTGTGGCCTGAGTTACCTTCTTGTTTCTCAGTAGTATCTCACCTTGGCTTCACATTTCCAAATGCGAGCCTGGGAACCAGGCCCTGCTTGCATTCCAGTGTGGATGGGTTTGTTTTCTTGGTGGGATATTGGTGTGGAACAAGTAATTAGAGAGAATTCTCTGCTTTCCAGCATGTGAAACAGAAAGGGATGCTACTAGTAGTTAAAGTTCTGGTATTTGTTCATAATGTACTTACATTATTTGTATATATTGTGTTCCTTAGTAATTCCAACAATTTTCTGTGGCAAATGTTTCATTATATGTAGTGTGTAACCACCAATGGCAAGAGTACAATTAAATCTTGGGGAGAAATTAATCACAGAATAAGAGCTCTGAACAGACCTGTGGGTTGGCTTATAAGGAGAAACCCCTCCCTTCTCTGTGTACCTGTGTTTGTTTTCCTGCAGTGTCCATCCCCTGGCTCCGTGTGCCTCCCAAATGGACATGTGTGTTCTGGCAGCCCAGAGGGTCACCTTGTCCTGGGGACTGCCAGGTCCTGTGTCCCTGGCCGGGCGAGGGAGGGGATGGTCACGCTCTGCTCTGGCCTGGGGCTGCCTCACCTCCAGTCCCACAATATCAACAAGATCTAAAGCTGTTGCAGAGGGTCCAAAGGAGGGACACAGGGTGGGGAAGGGTCTGGAGGAGTGGCTGAGGGCTCTGGGTCTGTTCAGCTGGAGAAGAGACTGAGGGGACTCATTGGGGGCTGCAGCTTCATCCCGAGGGGCAGCTCCGATCTCTGCTCCCTGTGACCAGTGGCAGGACACGAGGGAACAGCTGGAGCTGGGCCAGGGCAGGATATCGGGAAAGGTTCTTCTCCCAGAGGAGGGTCAGGCACTGCCCAGGCTCCCCAGGGAATGGGCACGGCCCTGAGGCTGCCAGAGCTCCAGGAGCGCTGGGACAGCGCTGCCAGGGATGCCCAGGGTGGGGTTGTTGGGGTGTCTGTGCAGGGCCAGGGGTGGGACTGGAAGATCCCTGGGGGTCTCTTCCAACTCATGACATTCCATGATTTTCTGAAAACTGCCTCTGAAAGTGGAGGCAGACCTGGGCAGAGCTGCTGCAGTCACTCAGCACGTCGTCCTTGGCCACATGGGAGCTCAGTTTGTCCCTCTCCCTGCACGTACCTGTCCGGTGAGCGGGGTGAGCGTCACCTGAGCTCTGCATTGCAGTCAGGCACTAAAATTACTGCTTTGCTTGGCATTTCAGTGCTTCGTGGACATTCTCCTTTTCAGCTGCTGGATTTGTTTGGACTTGTTGGGCCCTGACTCAAACGTAGTGTTAGAGGAGTGTGATAAAACTCTGTGTGCAGATGCACACCCTGCCCTGAGCAGTGCCAGTCAGAGACCCATGGAATGCTTTGGGTTGGAAGGGACCTTAAACCTCATCCCGTTCCACCCCCTGCCATGGGCAGGGGACACCTTCCACTATCCCAGGTTCCTCCAAGCCCCAGTGTCCAACCTGGCCTGGACACTTCCAGGGATCCAGAGGCAGCCTGTGCCAGGGCCTCCCCACCCTCACAGGGAGGAATTTCTTCTCGATATCGTATCTAAACCTCTGTCAATTTGAAGCCATTAAGTTTGAGTCCCACTCCAGCTCTGAAACTCCTGGCCTCGGTGTTTCAAGTGCCACTGGTGTTTGAGTGCCCAGCACTAAGGAGTGCAGTCCATTCCCTTTCCAGGCATTTCACAAATCACCTTTGGAACCCAACTGGGCACTTAGCTGGAATGTTTTAGCAGAAATGCTGGTGGTGTTGGGAGGCTTAGAGCCTGAAGCCTGTAATCCCCTTTTGTGGTGTGGCCCCCGGCGCCGGCAGGAGGGGACTGGCAGGAGGATCCTGTTCAGAGCAAACCCTGAGGCCGGAGCTGCTCCGGGGCTGAGGCTGTTCCCTCTCAGTTCAGGCTCACAGCAAAGAAAACATCCTGTTTGTGATCACTCACTTCTTGTCATCGTATAACTGTGGCTTGATTTTAGCTTGATACCAAATAATTCTGTTTTCTTAGTGCTGTGAGTTTGAGTGCTCCCCATCTCCGGGAGGTGGGAGGTTCTAAGTGCTGGGCAGGCTACGAAGAGGCTTGAAACGCTGCAGGGCTGTTTGTTTTAATCCCTCCAAGGTTTCAGTCTTTCTTGTGGTTCTGATGTAATGTGAGAAATTAAAACAAAAGGCAGCAGCCAGATGGTGCATCTCCAGGATCAGACAGATTAGTTTTTTAAAAGAGGGAAAAGTTTACAAATGCTTATTCTGATCTCTAGAGTAATCACTCTAATAATAATCACTCCAGAGGGGATTCTTCCCCTCTGCTGTGCTTTTGTGACAGCCCACCTGGAGTCCTCTGTCCAGTTCTGGGGCCCCCAACATAAGAAGGATGTGGAACTGTTGGAGCAAGTCCAGAGGAGGCCACAAAGTTGAAAAAGGGACTGGAGCACCTCCCTTATGGAGACAGGCTGGGAGAGTTGGGAATAATCAGCATGGAGAAGAGATGGTTCTGTGGAGACTGCACAGCACCTTCCAGTGTCTGAAAGGGCTACAGGGAAGCTGGAGAAGGACAATTCATCAGGAACTGCAGTGACAGGACAGGGGGAACGGGTTCAAACTGAAAGAGGGGAAGTTTAAGTTACATATGTGGAAGAAATTCCTCCCCATGAGGGTGGTGAGGCCCTGGCACCTGGATCATGGGCTGTGCTTGCTGGCCAAGAGTCTGGAAGTTGACTGCCCATCCTTGCCTCAGTTTTTGGAGACCCCCTGAGCAGCTGCTGGAGTGGACTCGCTTTGTTTGCTGTTTGATTAGTTGAAGATGAGGCTCTGAATTTGCACTTCCCCTTCCCCCTGTTGGTTGGGAATTATCCCACTTTGTTCGCCTAAGTTGTTTTGTGGTTACAGAATATTTTCATGCACTCCCAGTTTCCCTTTTTAGGTTTTCACTGCTTTGATATTCCGTTTAGATAGCTGCTGTGATCTGAGTTATTGCATTTAAATAGTGGATAGTGTAGGTCTCTGATCCCAAGGGAAACTGCAGAAGTTCTGTAATATGGAGCTTTGAAATCCGAATGTACTTGGATTCATTGAGTTTCAGGTTTTCTTCAGCTGTGTTCAGGTAAAACTTTCATGGCACTGAAAAAAAAGCAAGCAGACCTCAAACTGAAAAATTCTAATGTGATTAAATGAGTTTTCTTTGCTTGTTTTTAGGGGACATCACACAGAAGGGGTATGAGAAGAAGAGAGCAAAGCTGCTGGCTCCGTATGTTCCGCAAACCCAAGGTAGGTCCTCATTTGGGCTGGAATCAGGATTTTGTAGAGCTGTGACATTAAAGGGATCTGTGGAATGGAGCACTGAGATCCCATTTGCCAACTCTGGATTATTCTGTTCCGTAGGTGTTTCCTGAGCTGATCCATGACAGTGTGGGGGGGTGTGGATTGGGTCTATAGATCTTGTCTTCTGTTGAGCTCCAGGGATTCCTGGCAGCTCCAGAGCTTGTTGGTGGGACTCTGCAGTGCTGTGGGAGGGTGGGGAGGCCGTGGCACAGGGTGCCCAGAGAAGCTGGGGCTGCCCCTGGATCCCTGGAAGTGTCCAAGGCCAGGCTGGGCAGGGCTTGGAGCAACCTGGAATAGTGGAAGGCGTCCCTGCCCATGGCAGGGGGTGGGACTGGATGAGGTTTAAGGTCCCTCCCAACCCAAAGCATCCTGTGATCGCCCACATCCATCCATCACATCCCACTCCCTTGCCTGCTGAGAACTCAGGGGCTCTGGATCAATCCTGACGCTCCTTGAGAACCATTCTGGAAACATTCTCAAAAATGTCTGAACTGCAGTGTTGGTCGGTGCTGTGTCCTTCAGCCATCTTAATGCCTTGTTGGAGAAACGTTAGGATTTTCATAATTTGTTGCTTTATTTTACCAGAGTATCTGAAATCACGTCCTTTGGGTACAGTGGTTTCCTTTGGTTCAGAGATCCGGAGCAGCTCAGCTGGTCGTGTGTGGGATAATTATGTAGAATTGTAAGCTGAAGGACGTGGCTGAATGTGTGTCTAATCATTGTTGTGGGGCTTACCCGGAATAATTGTTACTGAGCTGCTGAGACGTTCAGCCATTAAGAACTGATGTGTCTGGTTCTGACTTCGGGCAGTGACTGGATGTGACGGGGAGTCCTGAATGGAGCTACTGGAATTTACTGAGCCTGGTTTACTGCCAAAAAAAAATTGATAAAGAGTAAAAGCTCAAAGTGCATTTATTGCCCGTCAACACCACGGGACTGGGGGGAAATGGCAGCAGCTCCCTTCAGGCACTTGATGGGGGAACATAAAGTTGTCATGTGGCAACTTCCAGACTCTTCCACCCCAAACCACTGCCCAGTTCCTGCTCTCCAGCTGGTTCTCAGGTTGCATTTGGTTGTTTATTCATCTCAAGCTGGGGCTCGTTCCCTTGTTTGAGGTTGGGTTTTATACCCAAAAGATCAGTGTGTTCTGTCTGAGCCACGTGCTGAAAGGAGCAAGGCAAGCAGAAATTGTAATTTAGCCTTCAAAATGGAGATTTTGTTATGAACAGCTCTCCACGTGCTGAGGACTCCCTGGAGCAGGATGTGATGGGAATCTCAGCAACTTGGTTGCTGCCTATTTATCAAATCTATTTCTGTTACTTAAAGAAACCAAAAATGAACATACACATGACTAATCCCTCTTGATAAGTATGTATTTGTTGAGCAGGTTTTACAGTCCTCAGGCTAGCATTTGTGCCAGTGGAGATCTCGAGCCTGAGGAGGAAATGGGGAATCCTTGGGTGGTTCAGGAGCTCTTGGCAGCCCTGCTTTTGTCCTGAGTCTTCTGGAGGCTGAAGATGATACAATCCTGGCCCCAACCCTGGCACTGTGCACATGTTTGATCTGTCTCAGAAAATGTTTAATTAGGAGGGAAAAAAAGTGTTTGGCGAGACTGGGCTCGTTAATTGTGGGGCTTTGAGAGCTGCCAGTGGAGCCAAAGTCCAGGCAGAGGCCAGGGATGATGGAGGTCACCAATTAACCCAGAGGTTTGATTGCCCTTCCAGCCCAGCTCTCCAGCTTTTTATACATCTCACACCCAGCTGCCCCAGTGTCTGGGAATCTCCTGTTGTAAAAACCCTGTGGAAGTCATGCGTGAGGGATTGGGAATCAGGTCACCTTGGTAATGAGAAGAAAATTAATTTAGTCCACAACAACAACAGCAACAAAGTACTTAGTGCTGGCATTTAGTGCCATTTCTCTGAGCACTGGCTGATGGAGTGTCTCCATTTCATGGATGTGGAATGAGAGGAAGGGAGGGAAGGTGACATGTCAGGGCATGTCAGCAGGATAATTTAGGAGGTTCTTACTGCTCAATCTGTGCTCCATTCACATGGCCTCTGGGAGCTTGCCTCGTTATTCTGGAGTTAAGGCAGCACTGTTAATTACCTAAAGATGCATTTTTTCTTGGTGCAGTATCCATTAAGGTCCATCTAACTGGTAACTCCTGAAAAGTCTCTGCAACCTGCAGATCCCAAAATCTGAAGTCCCTAATTCCAGAGAGTTCTCCTTGATGGGAGGCAGCAGCAAGTGCAGCACATGAAGCCCATGGAGCCGTGCCTGAAGCTGGGCCAGGTGTCCCTGGGTTCTGGGAGTGTGTTAAGGCTGCCCTGGAGACTCAAGTTGGTTATTTCCATGTTTTTATGGGTATGTAGCTTGAACAAAAACATCTTCCAGGAGTAGCCAGTCCAGCCCCAGCACTGCTGTTCCATTCCGTACGCAGACAGCAGAGTGACACGTTTGCAGCTGCTTCCTTGTGCATGTGGCACTTGCTCTCCTTGTTATTCATGCAAACATTTCTCCTTGTTGATCTTCTAATGGTTCAGTCTCTGAATCTCTGAATCATTGGCCCTTCACCAAAACGCAGGAATCACAAAGCAGTCAATTCTCATTAGAAACTAAAGACAGTCAACAGATCCATGGCATCCTTCAAAGCCAATCTAAAATAATTCATTTTCCATCTCTCTGTCATATTTGTCATGTTTCTGCCAGCAGAAAGTGCAGCTGTAGCAGGATTATTCTGAAGGGAGCTCTAGATAAATCACCTGTCACCTGCCAGGCTCGGCTCACTTGTGCTGCTTTGTTGTGTAACCATTAGTGATTTACACTCCTTCCTCCTCTGTGTCTGAACGCTTTGTGAGGCCACTGGAACATGTTATTGTGTCAGAGCAAAATACTGAAACAAAGAGCTTGTTCTCTGTGTGTCGTGTCACTTACAGCCACCTCTGATCCCTTCCTAACTGGAATGTCATGTTTGCCCTGTGATGCCCCGCAGAGAGATGAGAGGCTTTTACAAGACTTACGAAAGAGAACTGAATATGAATTTAATAATTCATTTAAAATAGTGTTAAATCTGCTGCTGACATCTAGTGGGTGCCTGAATTCATAAATACTCGAGTGATCGGAAAACACGAAGCTTTTCTGTTTGGTCTATGAAGTTGTGTTGTCTTTGGATCAAAATAAAACTCTGCTGGGTTTGATGAAGGCAAATAAATGCTACAAAGATGTTAAACTGGTTATCAATGGAATGTGTTCCAGAGTGACAGGAAGGGACACAAACTGATGCTTTTGGATGTGGGTGAACTGAGATTTTGAATCTATAATCTTGCTCTGCAGCCCAGGTCCTGCACCTGAACCCCAGAGATCTCTTTTCCTTTTCCATTCAGCTTTTTGTGCCCCTTGCACATTTGCACAGGGGATGAGAGTGTTTTGATGAGCAAATACAGGACTCTGATATATGTTACCATATCCAAAAAAATACCAGTGGAAAGGGAATTGTTTGTCCCAGTGGAATAATTGTTTGTCCCCCTAATTGGTTTGAGGATTTCTGGCCAGCAGATCTCTTTAACTAGAAATAAAGGTTCTCAGTTTTTGCCATGGTAGTTTAAAGAATCATTAACAATCCACAATTAAGTGGGTTGTTAGTTTGCTCTAACATTCAATAATATTCCAGTAATATTTTGCTCTTTGGGATTTTAGAAGGGACAGGAGATGGATGAAGGAAGATGAGGAATTAAAAAATTGTCTTTCTACAAGAGAGATATTGAGGGGCTGGAGTGTGTCCAGAGACAGGAACAGAGCTGGGGAGGGGGCTGGAGAATCCTGAGGGAGCTGGGGGGATTCAGGGGGGCTCAGGGGGGACCTTTTCACTCCACAACTCCCCAACAGGAGGGTGGAGCCAGGTGGGGGTCAGGAGGTTTGGGTTGGACATCAGGAGGAGTTTCATGGAAAGGGTGCTCAGGCCTTGGCAGGGGCTGCCCAGGGAGGTTTGGAGTGCCCACCCTGGAGGTGTCCAAGGAAGGGCTGGAGGTGGCACTCAGTGCTCTGGGCTGGGGACAAGGTGGGGATTGGGCACAGCTTTGGGACTGGATGGTCTGGGAGGGCTTTCCCAGCCTCAAGGATTCTGTGATCCTGTGGAGACTCCTGCAGCTAGGTCAGGGTGATTTGCTTTTATTGTGAGTCCCTGAGCTCAAGGCACTCACCTGAAGTTGTTTACCTAAAACCACACACCTCGAAAGGTGGTGTAACTGGAATTGAAGCCCAGGATTTGCGGTTTTCTCTCCATTGCTCTGATCCTTTGGTAGTTTGTGAGAATTCTGAAGCAGCACATGCTTAGGTGATGCAGCTGCTCTTGTTTTTGCATGACTCCAGGTGAAATTACAGCTGGGTGACCCCTGGGTTTTAGTTTTCAAAACTTCCCTCTGACACACAGATTCATTTTAAAATTGAACCTCCAGTAGCAACAATTCCGAGTTGCTCTTGCTGAATTATGTAAAATGATGGTGTTTTATCAGATTATCTATTTTGCTCCCTGTTTTAATGGGAAAAACAAACTTTTCCTGGATGATAAAGCCATGCACTTGGCATACTGAAAGCCAGAACCAAACAGCTGGAGGTCTCCTTGGGTTTGTGATTAATGGGAACAGCAAAGGCTCTTGCTGCTGGTTTATTATTGGTTTTCCAGTCAATGACAAACGCTGGTCACTGGGACACTGAGTGACAAACCAGCTTCCCGACATCCACAACGCTGTCATGGGAAAAGGGGAAAGTGTGGTCCAAAAAAGCTCCTTTCATTTCCTGCTCCATGTTTTCCAGGGGTCGATCCAGCATTACAGAAGGAATCCAGACCTCAGATGCCCGTTCCATCTGCAACTCCAGCCTCAGCATCATCCTCCTCATCCAAATTCCACCGAGCTCGCTCAGGGGGAGCCAGAGATGAACGTTATCGATCTGGTAAGGGCAGGGACAAGAGTCCCTCCCCTGGATTCCTCTGCGTGGGGAGGAAAGTGCTGTGTCCTCTCAAGGAATCAAAATTATTATGTCTGCTGATGGAAAGTCCTGTCTTGGTGGTTCTCTGTAATGAAACATCAGACTGTGGGGTGCAGCTGCTGAATCAAAACCCCTTATAAGTAGAAAAAGCAAATAATGCCACCCTGATACTCTGGATTGAGGCAAATTGTTTGGTGCAATTACACAAAGATGTAATGAGCTCAATCCAGAAGTTTCCAGAGTAACAAACCTGGCCCTGCATTCAGCTTGCTAACTTCAGGAACCTCAATTAGTTTCCTTGTTTTAAAAAAGAGAATAAAAGGTGATGCTACTCCTGGGATGGCAGAAAAGAGTCCTTGGGAAGGCGCTGAAAGGGGGATGTCACAAACAGGCGGATCGGGGTATTGGCACCGTAACCCTAACCCTAACTGCTGTGCTCTTGCTGAAGGCAGCTTGTGCCCTTCCCTCTCGCAGACATCCACACGGAAGCGGTCCAGGCAGCGCTGGCCAAGCACAAGGAGCAGAAGATGGCCCTGCCCATGCCCACCAAGCGCCGCTCCACCTTCGTCCAGTCCCCGGCAGACGCCTGCACTCCCCCAGGTGAGGCTGTGCCGGGATGTCCAGGGTCACACCTTCCAAACCAAGGGGCTGCAGTGCTGCCGGTGTTCCAGCTCTTCACACACCTGCAGGGAGTGTGTTAGTCCTCTCTCAGGGCTGGGAAGTGACCTCTCTTCCAGAGTTCTTAAAGAACCACGTGGTGGGATTCTTGGGATGTCCTGTGCGAGGAGTTGGACGTGGATGGTCCTTGTGGGTCCAACTCAGGGTATTCCATGGTTCTATGGTTCAAATTGGCCAGAGCTGAGCAGCCCTGGACTGAGGCCACTTCTGCTTCCCTCACACCCGTTTCTGATGGATAATTCACGTCTTGATTTCATTCGTGTTTAATGCTCAGCGCACAAGAGGAGGGCTTGCAGCGATGTTTGTTTCTGGGCAAGGACCTCGGAGGGGTCCGCTGGGATTCCACGACTTGCAGGACTTTTCCCACCCCTGCCATGTACTGGCTGCAGCAGAATCCTTGGATGACATGGTGTCTGTCACGATGCATGTGCAGCAGATATCAGTAACCCTCTGTTTTCCAGCAGCTCGATGCACTGACTGACAAATGAGTCCGTGTGATTTTTGGCAATGACTTCTATGTTGTGTCTCATTGTGCAGAAGCATCGCAGCCATTTGGATTGACAAAGTCATCCGAATGTTATGAATCCACATCCCCTGGTGAATTCATAGCTCTGAAACTGCTCTGCTGGGCCATGTCACTCCTCCTCCTCCTCCTCCTTACTTCCTGTTTTATCACACTTCCTTTTTCCCTTCCTTTCTCCGGGGGGCTGATGCATGTTCCTGGTGTCTGCTTGGGTCTCAGCTCTGTGCTCACTTGTCCAGGACTGCAGCACATCCTGTGCTGTGGGAGTCACATGAATCGAGGTCAGCACTTACAGCGTGGCTGGAGCCAGTCCTCTGCCTCAGCTCCTAACTCCGTTCCACTCCGCAAGTGGGTAGAACATGATTTGGTAGTTTGGTTTACCGCTCGAGTGTAGGCAGAAAATCACTTTGAGGAACACCTAAATTTCAGGCCAAAGCTGCCGGTATGTTTGTATTTAGCAATGTACGACTCAACATCTCAAGACCTGAGTGCTCGCTTCATGGTAATTAAATAATCAGTTCACAGTTTTGGGACAGCTGAGGTATCTGTGCTCTGGGACACACAGGAAGCAGTTCCTTGCTGTAGATTTCTCTGTTTTGTTTTGGGGTTGGGCTTTTTGTTTGTTTTCTGCAATTGAAAGGGCCCCATTTAGAGCCCCAGACAAAAGCGTTTTCTGCTGTGGCCTTGGCACAGTTGTTTCCTGTGTTTTCTTTGTTCCTGGGACTTTGCAGTTTGACAACAACCCTCACCCCTCACTTTCCAGTTCAGAATGACCAGAGTTAGGCAAAACAGCATCTGATATTATGGAATGTGAATGGAAAAGTAATGAGAGTTAAGTTCTAGGCTTGGAGACCCCAGGGGAAGGATGTTGTCTGAGGAGGTGAATCAAACAGGGGTGAGTGTGTTCCCACTGACAATTCTGCTGCTTTAACCTCTGGTGTGGCTGATGTAACAGCCCGTGGAAAACAGATCTTCCTGTGAAAGCCTGTGCTGTTGATATGTGATTGGAAAGAGCATGTTCAGTGCCATGTGCTTTTCCCTAAGCAGCTAGATTTTCTTTCTGCTTCCACACAGACACGTCTTCCGCCTCCGAGGACGAGGGCTCGCTCAGGCGCCAAGCTGCTCTCTCTGCTGCATTGCACCAGAGCTTACAGAATGCTGAGTCTTGGATCAACCGATCTGTTCAGGGGTCATCCACATCCTCATCAGCATCCTCTACACTTTCCCATGGAGAAGGCAAAGGGACCAGTGGGTCACTAGCTGATGTATTTGCCAATACTCGAATAGGTAGGAGCTGGGTACGAACAGAACAATCGCTTCGAGTTCAGACTGTGTTGATAAAGCTGCAGTTGTCCGTTGCAGAAGGGAAATTCGGAGCAAGAGTTTAGCTGGTATTGATGGAACTTGCTAGGATTGGTTGGAGTTGCACCGTCACGCTGTTGTTTTCCGGAAGAATTTCAGAAGGTTGAGGTGGTTGTAAAAGGGAGAGTGGGGAGCAGGAGCTTCTGGAAGCAGGGAAGACTGCAGGGACAGTGTGGACAGAGCAGGAGGCACAACTCTCTGTGTCCTGTGTTGCTTTATGTCTCCAGCTCTTGGGAGCTCCTGTGGGCACAAAGCTGCCCAGTGCAAGTGGCATTTTCATCTGTGTCCTGACGAATCCCCTAGGGGTGTCTGTGCCTGTGGAGTGGGGGAATGCTGTGTTTAACATCCTCATTTTGCTCTGAGCCCTGATGGTTTATTGTTTGCGTTAGATCAGGAAAGAAAAAGAACCAAATCCAGCCATGTGTGTGAACAAATGAGCCTGTCATTAAAAAATGGGGTTAGAGGAGTAAAGCTTTAGCCCAGCTCTTCCACGACTGTCTGAGGAATAACCAGAGCATCCAGGTACTGAGGAGACGGAGCAAAATCTACAGATCTGGATACCCCGGGCTCAGTTTTCTGAGGCTCTGAGGTGCTCCTTGCTGCTGATGCTTCTGTATGAAATGGCCAAGTTTGTTTTTGCTCTGTGTATGTTTGTCCTTTTTAGCTGCTGGTGAGGAAATTCCTGCACCGTAGGACATTGTCTGTATTTCATGTGCTCTCTGCTTCTGCTTAACTGGGTTGGGGCAAGCAGTGCATAGAAGTGCTGGTGATTTTATCTTTCACTTATTTATTTTTTTATTGCTGTTATTTTTGTTTGTTTATTCGCTGGGATGCAAATTGTTTCCTGAAATGGAAAACTGAGGAGATTGCCCATAAAATGTAGTCAATATAATTAATGTCTTTGAAGCAGAGAGGCTGTTTTTAATTGGAGCATGCAGAAGGCCACATTACCTTTTGCAATGAATTAAGGTAACACAGCTTTTTACCTCCAGAATATCTACTGTCTAATCTAATTAGTGTCTTATGCAAAATAGAAGCTTTGAATCTTTGTCAGAATTACATTTGCCACATTCATCCTGGTTTAAAGGAATAGAACTCTCACATACACAGCTCTGCACATCTCTCTCTCTCGAGAGGAATGCAAAGTCCTGCAGATGTTTGGATTGTACAAATCCATGTCCTTTCCAGTGATTTTAGAAGTTCGGTGCATGAGAAATATTCCTTGCCACTGTGTCTCCAAAGGGATGCAGAAATGGGTTCTTTTTCCTCCTTAGAAAAAGGGAAATCAACACAGAATCAATCACAAAACCCCGTCAGTGGGAGTTATTTAGGATTTGACTTCAGACTATCTGTAAAGCCCAGCCCGTAGTTTCATACTGTGGGGTTTTTCCTTTGTAAGCAACAGTTGCTGGTGCTGTTAAGCCAGAATAGAATATTCTTGCCCTATCAGATGATTGAACCTGCTGGGTTGTGCAAAGAAACCCCACATAAGCAAAAATCCCTTGTTTAAGAGACAGTTCACTGGAGAATTCCTGCAGGATGCAGCTGCAGCCTCGGCTGAAAGGCAGGACAGTGTCTTGCAGCTTGAAGCAGAAGTAAGACCCAGTTCACACTGTTCATTGGGTTTGTTCTGTAACTGCTGGACAACTGTAACCACCCAGCTGGAAGGGATTGAAACCCAACACGATTTTTGCTGATCTGCTTTGGTCAAATTCCCACGTGTTTTGTTTTCAAAAGCCCTCACTCACAAAAAAGCTAAATAGTAGAATTCTAGCAAGAGAGATCAGTGCATAGGTGAGGGAGGGATTTGTTCTGGACTTTGGGTGTTTCAGAGCTCATGTGAATCTCAAACTTTTAAAATTTTATTTATTTATTTATTTCGCAGTACGTAATGTCAAGAAATTGAGCTTCAAGGTTAGAAACCAAGAACAGGAATTCTGTTTTGCTGCAGCACTTTCCTGACATGGACAAAACCTTGTGCCTTTGGTTTTTTGGTTTCCAGAACACATAATGTGCCTCTCCTAGAGCTGCTGAACCTTTAGGAATCAGTGTGTTTAGCATTAATGAGGGTTCCCATACATCCAACCCTTCAATCCTTAGGATTATTGGTAACAGCTGACTGACTGACACTTTGCTTGTCGGAGATAATAAAAGGTGTATTTAGCAGCTTTCTTCTTTTTTTAGAAAGTTTCTCAGTCCCCCCAGATGTCACAGCAACTACCTCCACCCCCTCAGCGCGGCCGGCAGCCATCGACCTCCCTCCCTCGGGAATCGTGAAGGGGATGCACAAGGGATCCAACCGCTCCAGCCTCATGGACACTGCAGATGGTACGAAACCTTCTGCAGTTTTCAGAGAGGGCTTAAATCGCAGGGTTTGTTCTTCCAACTCCAGTCTAGCTCGTTGAAGCACATCACAAAACTGGAATGGTTTTGGCACTGGCATTAAGACGTTACTGTGCCGCCGTTGTGGTTTGGCATTCAGGAGGAATTCCTTCGTGGACAGGGTGGGCAGGCCTTGGAACTGCCCAGGGAGGTGGTGGAGTCCCAATCCCTGGAGGTGTCCAGGGAGCGACTGGACATGGCACTCAGCGCTCTGGTCTTTCCCTCCAGGTGTTCCTGTGAGCAGCAGAGTCTCCACAAAAATTCAGCAGTTGTTGAACACCTTGAAAAGACCTAAAAGACCGCCCCTGAAGGAATTCTTTGTGGATGATTTTGAAGAAATTGTGGAAGGTAATAGCACAAATAACGGTTTTATGCACATTTGTTACAATTAGACACCCGGGGAGCTGAGTTCTCTGTGCTGTTGTTCTCAAGGTTGACTCAGATTCGCTCTTTGCAGCAGCCTCCATGAACAGTCTGACACAAAACCAGTGTTTGAAGTAATTCACTGTTCTGCTGAGCTCTGGGGGACCTCCTCCTCAACACTAAACTTCTTAAAAAAAAAAGGCAAATAGATTTTTAAACCCCCTTCATTTTCTTAGGCTACTTTCATTAATTTCCCAAAGGGGATTGTCCTCACTGGTAATTTCATTCCAGCTAAGGTTTTCTTTTCTCCAGTTCTGTGTTCCTTTCCCTACTGATGTGTTGAACACCTTTGAACAACATCCTGTGGGAAGACTCCATTCATGATGTCTTGTTTTGAGTGAGACTTCTTAGGAAATGGGATGGAATGAGTTGTTAAACGCTTTTCCTCTTTTCCTTTAGGTTTGTTTTGAGTTTATTTCAAGCTGAACTGTCAGGTGACAAATGGGCAGAGATGGAGAATATTGTTTTATCTGGATTATATTAGAAATATCCCAACAGATACTGGAAATATGGAATTTTCTTAGTTCCCCAGCCCGACCCGAACCAGCCCAAGCCCGAGGGCCGCCAGATGACCCCGGTGAAGGGAGAGCCCCTGGGAGTGGTCTGTAACTGGCCTCCTGCCTTGGAAGCAGCTCTGCAGCGCTGGGGAACCACTCAGGCTAAATGTCCCTGTCTGACAGCACTGGATGTGACAGGAAAACCAGTTTATACCCTCACGTATGGTGAGTTGAGCCTCCGCCCTGCCTTCCCCTGCTCAGCTGCTCCCAAAGAGCAGCAGTGGAGAGAGCACAGGGCTCGTGGGTTTAGAGGGGTTGTGAAAACCTTCCTGGTCTCTGAGAGTGTTGTAGACAGAGCAGTGTGGCTGTAGATGGTAAAAACAGCCAGGATGTGAGCTGTTCTCTTGTGCTGCTTGATCCAGAGCTGTGCAAGTCTCTGTTCTCTGTGTTCCAGGCAAACTCTGGAGCAGAAGTCTCAAGCTGGCCTACACCCTGCTTAATAAACTGGGGACCAAAAACGAACCCGTGTTAAAACCTGGAGACAGGGTAATGACTTTGGGATTCTCTGCTTCTCGCTCTGGAGTAAAACAAGGGGCTTGGGGGCTGGAACTTAGCACAGACACCACAGTGAGACTCTAACCCCGGGGACGAGGCTGCTTGGGACAGAAATTGGTGTGAGTTTTTAGGGGTTCTGGCTCCTCTGTGAGCAGCTTCTTTGCTCTGGGCTTTGAAATATGTCTGAGGAAGAGCACGCAGCTCTGAGGGAAGTGCAGGCTTTGATGTCTGTGTCTTGGCTGTGTGTGAGCCTCACGTGCCCGGGCACTACGTGAGGAGCTCAGGCACATTCCATACATTCTGGGGGAGGCAGAATGTGAAATAACACCAAGTTTGTCTGAGTTTTAGTCGCTCTAGGTCTGGATTTTGAAAGTTTAACTTGTTTCAAGTAACAGCACACATGTGTGGGTTGCAGGTAGCCCTTGTGTATCCCAACAACGACCCCGTGATGTTCATGGTGGCATTTTACGGCTGTCTGCTGGCAGAAGTGATCCCAGTGCCTATAGAGGTACCTCTTACCAGAAAGGTAACGTTGATGGAACTTGGAGAAGCGATGTGGGATGGAAACCAAGTCAGGCCATCAGCCTCTGACAGCGTTTCACAGCCTCCAGCTGCTGCCTGAGCAGCTCTGTACCAACAAGGACCTTTGGGAGCCCGGAATGGCATTTAAAAATGGAAAAACATATTGACCAGAGCTGTGCTGAGCAGCTGGAGATGGTCAATTCTCCTAAATGATGCAGTGTTCATTTCCTTATTGCAAATAATTTATACAGAACAGATTTTAGTGTGGATCTGCCCCCTGGTTGATGGGAGGGGGCTCAATCCAGCCTTGCTGAGCTCTGCCAGGCTCTGACTTTGCTGGAGGTGGAGGTGCTCAGTGTTCCTGAAGACTTGGAGGCACTTTCTGTAAATTCTTTGCTCAACAAAGTGTTTTCTTTACCCTCACCAGAAGTTTTGCACTGTTGCCATATTAGTGCCCTGTCGAAAGCTGTGTGACACTGTAGGATTCCATAAGAGGAAACAAAAGCAAGAGGCTCGTGGCAAACATGGTGGCAGGAGAGGTGGCAGTGAGCTGGGAACTGGTCTGGGAACACTCAGGGACTCACAGAGCTTTGATTTCATTCTCTGCACTGTGACAGACTGCTATAGCAACCAAATGCAAAATTAAAACTTCTCCAGTATTTGCCCAATCAGTTTCTGAGTGAGCCTCCTCATTTTATCATTGTGCAACAGAGATTGGCTCCAGGAGATAGAGAGGTCTCGTTATTTTGTTTTGCTTTTTTTGCCTCCCGATTCCTCCTTGCAGCATCTGGGTTTCCATTAATGCCAGGAGATGGGGTGTGCTCCATGCCTGGGTGCTGGGCAGGAGCACTTGTTTTCCCTGGATTTCACATCCAGTGCATTTTAATCTTGCCAAGGTCACGTTTCATGGGATCACAGGGTGCTTTGAGTTTGAGGGGACCTTAGAGACCATCCAGTTCCATCATTTGCCATGGGCAGGAACACCTTCCACTAGCCTAAGTCCCTCCAGTAGTGATTCTGGGATGCTGAGTGTGTGTGGGAATGGGTTGTTTGCTTCTTTTCCTCACCATAACGTTACCCCCAGTCCGCAAAGCATTATCAAACCTTGGATTTTGGTAAGGGAAAGCTGACTTCTGTCATCTTTGAACAGGAATGACTTTTCCCCTCTTCCCTCAGGATGCTGGTGGGCAGCAGATCGGCTTCCTGCTGGGGAGCTGTGGGATTGCTCTGGCCCTCACCACTGAAGTGTGTCTGAAAGGGCTCCCGAAAACCCAGAATGGAGAAATTGTGCAGTTTAAAGGTGAGTTGGTTATAGACTGGCTTTTGATTGTACTTCAGCTGCAGCTGAGCCATCTGAAAAGAGCTGTCAGGACTCTGAAAGCGCTTGAGGGGCAAAGGGGCAACTCCTGATCCCATCACCAAAATATTGTAGGATTTGTGCTGAGATCAACCCATGTGTGTGACACAACTGCTCTGGTGTTCTGGGGGTCACAAGGAACCACCTCCCAAGCCAGGGTTGTGCTCAGGTCCCTTCAGTGGCATTTGGCAGGTTCCAAGGCAGCTTTATTCACAAGCTTTATTTAGGAATGCTGCAGGGATCTTCCCTGAGGAGAGGAAGTACCTTGTTGCCCACTGAACTCCCTGATGAGAAATGAGATGAACCTTCTGGCTGGTAGCTGGGCTTGGCTTGGAATTTTGCTTGTGTAACTGAACTTGGACAAATGATGGGGTTTAGTGTATTCTTGCAGAATATAAATCCCTCAATAAATAAACTGATATTAATGTACCGTTTAATTTTGGCTCCAGGTTGGCCCAGACTCAAATGGGTTGTGACAGATTCAAAATATCTCTCCAAATCTCCCAAGGACTGGCAGCCCAACATCTCAGCAGCAGGAACTGAGCCAGCATATATTGAGGTAAGTAGTGAATGGGGAATAGAAAGTACCTTCCGTGAGCTGAATTGAATGTTCTAATCACCAGGGAGAGAATGGTTGCACCTCACTCCCTTAAACTTCCCACTTGCCTGCCACTGAAACAAGTCTTTCACTGTGGACATCCTGCTGGGAAGCTTACTTTGAAGTAACTTAGGTTCAAACTTAGGTTTGAATCCCTTCGTGGCCTTGGGCACTGCTCGGAATAAGTTGGAGAACAGTTTTTGTTCCAAAAAGTGAGGGATGGAGAGAGCTGAGCTCTGGGATGGTGTTTGATAACACACATTCCTGGCAGTGCTTGAGCCAGCAGCAGTTTTGAATTCTCTGTTCTTCCTGGTAGTGCTGGTTGTTGTTCCTAGGCCAGAAGGCGACTTGTGGGGATTGCAGTGGTTTGGGTGCTAGTTCAGCCATCCTGAAATTACAGGTTGGCTTTCAGTTCCTTACGGGAGCAGGAAGAGATGTCGTGAGCAGTGGCAATAGTGAAACCAACACAAACACGTTCATTTTCCTCCCATCTCCGTGGAGATTTTCCATGGGTGCTGCCACAATAACCATCTCCTCGGGTCTAAGCTTTGCTGATCCCGTCTTACACACAGATGGTTTTTGGGTTTGTCTCAGCAGCTTTAGAGAAAACTTTATTTTCCTGTGGATTCTGTGATTTAATTTCCTTCCTGTGTGGGATGCAGAGCCCCCCCCTGACTCTCTTCTCCCTTGTGCAGTACAAGACCAGCAAAGAGGGCAGCGTCATGGGTGTCACCGTGTCCCGTGTGGCTATGCTGGCTCACTGCCAAGCCTTGTCTCAGGCCTGCAACTACTCTGAAGGTGGGTGAGAGCACAGAACATCAGAGGAATGAAGGCTCAACATTGTTTTAAGTGGTTGCCTCTCATATCTTTAGCAGCTGTCTCTGAGTAACCAATATTTACTGGAAAAAGTAAATAAAATTTTCAAGTGCGGATTCATTCTCCCCCAAAAGTGAAAACTAGCTGTGATGTTTTTCCATCCAAAACTGCATCATTTTCACTGCCATAATGAAGAGGAATAAAAAGTGGGATTTATGTCATGTCTATGAAGTTACTGAGTCTGTTCTGGTGAACCAAAAGAGGAGCAAATGAATGAAAAACGGAGCATTTTCCAACAGTCTCAGGTCCCCTCTCAGTGTACTGATGGCCCATAGAAGTGTCTTCACAAACTTCTGGTGCTGATAGTGTGCAAATACCAAAGCTTCTGGGGCTGGGGCTGTTCTGGTCCTGTGAGGTTTTTTTGGGTAACCCAGATTGGAAGATGCTGGTGCCATTCCAGAGGGTTTTGCTGTAGGTTATGGTTTATTCTGGTCTGCCTTGTAAATCAAGCTAATTCCTACATCCATTAATGAAACTATTTCTAGAGCTGTAGGTCGTATTGCTTTAAAATGCAAAGTTTGCCTTGAAGAATCCATCACTGGAGCTCCCATCACTGCTGAGAGTCAGGGCTTGAATGATGTTCTCTGGCTCCGCTGCTCGTGCATAATGAGCTTCAGACCCTTCCTGTCCTACTCAGGGACGTTGCAGGCTGGAATGTGATTTCCTTGCAGCTTTCTGGACGTGTTCCTGCTCGGGAATGGATGTGCAGTTGTTACTGTGCACCACAAGGAGCTCTGATCAGTAACACTCTGATCAGTAACGCCCTGGGCTTGCTGCGGGTGCCCCGTGGAGCAGGTCTGACAGAGCAGTGACAGGTTCATCCGTGTGCAGATTCTGGCATAAATGATGGGCACAGCTGAGCTGGCACGTTGCACTTGCCAACTGCACCTTTCTTTTCCCAGGTGAAACAATAGTGAATGTGTTGGATTTTAAGAAGGACGCAGGGCTGTGGCATGGCATTCTGACGGTGGGTTGAAGCGTTCCAGAACTCTCTGTAATGAGAGATTAATGATTACATGGGATATTAGGAAAAATTTCTTCCCTGTGAGGGGGGGGAGGCCCTGACACAGGGTGCCCAGAGAAGCTGGGGCTGCCCCATCTGTGGAAACATCCAAGGCCAGGCTGGACGGGGCTTGGAACAACGTGGGATAGTGGGAGGTGTCCCTGCCATGGCAGGGGTGGGACTGGATGAGGTTTAAGGTCCCTCCCAACCCAACCCATTGCAGAATTCCATGATTCTGTGATAACAGTAGCACTTGAGTCCTTGGTTGAGGACCATTACCTGTTAAAACAACCATTTCTCTCCCTGCCAGATCGGCAGTTCTCTGGGGGAACGACAGAGTCAGCCTGGCTAAACCTCTCTGAATTCCTGATGGGGTGGAAGTTGATGGGGACTGAGGGTGACTCTTATTTCTGCTCCATGAGAGGTTTGTGATCCCTTTCCTAACAATCTTTTTCCTGCTTTTCAGAATGTAATGAACAAGCTGCACACTATCAGCGTGCCCTATTCTGTGATGAAAACCTGCCCTCTCTCGTGGGTGCAGAGGGTTCACGCCCACAAAGGTAACTCGGGATGATCCACAGCTTCAGCTTGGAGTTCTCAGGATCCACGAGTGAGGGGCATTAAAATCCCAAATGCCTTAAATCCTTCTTGCTCTTCCGTGCCAAATCTCGAGGGCCCAGAGTTTCACTGATGTCCAAAGATACTCGATTTCTATTTCACAGCTGTAGATATGATTTTCTAGATGGCTCAGGCAGGGCTGGGGCTCCTGTCTCTAAGACACTCAAGGGGGGATTTTAAGCCCCCAGTCATGTAGATACTTGTAAAACTCCTTGCACTGGTAACTTGCCAGAGGTTGGAACAGGAAGTCTTGGGAGGACAGGGGACTTTGCCATTTATTTCTGTGCACAAAGTCCTAATGCCACATGAATGCTGGGGAACAGGATGGGGATCTTGTGACTCGGAGCCAGTTTCTTTTATGAAACCAAGAAAATGGCAGAGTGCAGCAAGAGCACTTGATCCCTGGCCTCACTGAGGGCTTGCAGAGAGTGATAATGATTTATGGCCTTTGAAGGAGGAGCTGTGAGGATGACAGACCCTGGCTCAGGTGGTGGCAGTGGCCTGGATGCCACAGCAGATGCCGTTGTGTGTTGGGTTTGCTCTTACTGCAGTCTCAGTTGTTTAAGGCTTCCTTGCTTAGGTGAGAATTCCCTCACGTGGCGGGGCTCAGACTGTGTATCCATATGAAAATAACTCTTGGAAAGCTGTGATTTGTCCTGAAGTGTTGTTTCTGCGTTGTTTGCAGCAAAAGTTGCTTTAGTGAAGTGTCGAGACTTGCACTGGGCCATGATGGCCCATCGGGACCAAAGAGACGTGAGCCTGAGCTCCCTGCGGATGCTGATCGTCACCGACGGCGCCAACCCCTGTGAGTGTCCCCAGCCCCTCTCCCAGGCCTCTCACTGCAGCCCCCTGGCATCAGGATCAGCTTCTGAGGGGGTCTCATTTGGGGCAGAGCTCTGCCTCGTGGTGCTTGGGCACAGGACAAGGTGCTGCCATCCTTTGGGTTGGGAGAGATCCTGCAAAGTAGGAGAAGGGAGAGTTGGATGGGGAGCAATGTTTATAAAATCAGAGAATTGTTCAGGCAGAAAAGACCTTTAAGGCCATCGAATCCAACCCTTAACCTAGCACCGTGTTCACCACTAAACCCTGTCCCCAAGTGCCACATCCACACGTCCTCTAAACCCCTCCAGGGATGGTGATTCCACCACTGCTCTGGGCAGAATCCAATGTCTGGACATCCAGTCTGGGCTTGTTCCAATGCCTGACCATCCTTGGAGTGAGATTTTCCTTAATATCCAACCTAAACCTCCCCAGCACAACTTGAGGCCGCTTCCTCCTGTAGTTTCCCAGATCCTCCTCCTGACCCTTCCTGTAGGTGGGCATGAAATCAAGTTCTGGGAAGTCCTAGTGGCATCTTTTCTTTCTTCCTAGGGTCTGTTTCCTCCTGTGATGCCTTCCTGAGCTTGTTTCAGAGCCATGGGCTCAAACCAGAGGCAATTTGTCCCTGTGCCACCTCCCCCGAAGCGATGACCGTGGCAATCCGGAGGTAACGGATTGAGTCATCCAGGCTAGGCTTTGTTCACACTTGGGTTGGTCACAGTTGATTTAAGGGTGTAATAAACTCCTCTGACATTTACTGTGTGCGCTCAGGTACTCGAGTCGCTGAGCTGTTAAACCTCCCTCCTGAGATCCGAGTGATTTCTGAGGTGTGTGACAGCTCAGCAGTGCCTGAGCATGGCTTCTCCTGCTCCTGATTTCCACAGCCTGGGAGCTGTTCTGAATCTGAGATGAGATTCGAGATCATTTGGACATTCTCGTGCTCTGTTTCTGTCCGTTGCTGCGTTCTGTAAGAAACAGCCCTGCGGTCCTGTGGCCTGGGAGCTGGGATTTGCCATGGGGTGAGACAATGAGCTGGCAGAGGAGCTGCAGCATCCAGGAGCACAGTTCCTTAGGGATTGAAAACGTGGCTCCTTTGGGTGGGGATCCCTGCTGCCGTCACAGTTTGAAATGATTACGCAAAGCAGAGACACTGAATGCGCGGATTTCTGGTGCTGTGCCATCCCCATCTGAGTCTGACACCAAGCCTGGGTGCCTGATTGAGTGTATTTATTGATTTTTGTGTCCTTCCCAGGCCTGGAGTCCCCGGGGCCCCTTTGCCGGGCAGAGCCATCCTGTCCATGAACGGGCTGAGTTTCGGTGTGATTCGGGTCAACACTGAAGATAAAAACTCTGCTCTCACTGTCCAGGATGTCGGGCATGTGATGCCAGGAGGTAAAAACGGGCAGGAGGCTCGTGTGAGATGTTTTTGGGGATGTTTTAGGAGCAGAATGGGTCAATGTTCTCTCCTGTATCAGCCTCGGAGCGGGGGAGGTGGGGCAGCACCAGACTCAGTCGTTTCTGTCACGATTAAATGTGTCAGTTCTCACACAGGGTAAAGTTTGGGAGCTGCTTTAACAAAGCCTGATTTGTCCTAGGCATGATGTGTATCGTGAAACCAGATGGGCCACCCCAGCTCTGTAAAACAGATGAGATTGGTGAAATCTGTGTGAGCTCCAGAGCAGGAGGAATGATGTACTATGGGCTGGCAGGGGTGACAAAGAATACTTTCGAGGTATGTCTAGCAGGATGCATCTTTCTTGCCCCATTTCCTGTATAAAACTGGTGGTCCTGTATAACCTCTTGGGTCTGTAACTGAAGTGTTAATGTTGTTTTTTGAAAATATGCACTGGAAAACCCCTTGCAGTTAGAGACACTCAGAATTCCCTCCACAAACATCTCCCACCCAGCTGTACCGAGGGTTCCCTCCCCTTCTCCTCTTCCCTCCTCTCGCATTAAGTGCAATTCTTGGGGTGGGGAAGGTTTTGCCATCCTCAGGCCACTTTGCCTCCCGTGTCCTCCCTTGTGTTGCAGGTGATCCCTGTGAACTCCTCTGGCTCTCCAGTGGGGGAAGTGCCCTTCGTGCGTTCCGGCTTGCTGGGATTTGTTGGACCTGTACGTGAGGCAGTTCGGAGCTCCGGCCTTCAGTGTTTCAGAGAAAAGCTTTTGGGGTGAGAGGATGTGCGAGAAGAGCTCGCTGTGAGTTCCTCACGGATGCCTCCTTGTCTTGCAGGGCAGTTTGGTGTTTGTGGTTGGGAAAATGGACGGATTGCTGACAGTGAGCGGGCGAAGGCACAACGCCGACGACATTGTGGCCACTGGACTGGCTGTGGAGTCAATAAAAACAGTTTACAGAGGAAGGTCAGCACAAGAAACCTTGTCCCTCCGCATAAGCTGCTGCATGTAATAAAGTGAAACAGAAGCTTTAGTACTTTCTTGGCTTTCTCTTTGGGTAGCTCAGTTAAAGTAAATATATTTTTGATTTAGGTGGTAATTGCCCTCATCCTGCCCAACACAGATCTTTTTCCCACTATCCAGCCTAGCTTTTCATCAAGTCGGTGCTTTAGGGAAAGCAATCAAGTAACAAGATACGTCAGCCACATGGAGAAATTAATTCTCTGCCTCTGCAGAGTTTTAGTCGTTAGCTGCTGGCTGGGGCAGCAAGGAAGAGTTTCATTAATGTCCAAAGATACTTGGTTTTTATTTAGCAGTTCTGGGTATAATTTTCTAGATCTTCAGGCAGGGCTGGAGCTCATGTCTGTGAGACTTAGCGAGAGATTTTAAACCATCATGTAGGTGCCTTTAAATCTCCTTTCATTTGTGCTTTGCCAGAAGTTGAAACAGGAATGTGACAGCAGGTTGGGAGAACGGGGGACTGTGCCATGTGGAAATTTCATCAGAAAGTGGAATTAACCCCTTAAATACTTCCCAGTCTTTCCTTTTGACTCAATGTTAATTGTCTGATGCTTTTTCTCTTGTTTTTGCCCCATGGTTAGTTTAACAACTTCTGTCTTTAATCTCTCCTTGGCTTCCTGTTTCCAAGGAGTGAAACTGGAGTGTGGCCCTGTCCTTTTCCTTAGGATTGCTGTGTTCTCCGTGTCTGTGTTCTATGACGAAAGGATCGTGGTGGTGGCAGAGCAGAGGCCGGATGCCTCCGAGGAGGACAGTTTCCAGTGGATGAGTCGGGTGCTGCAGGTACAGCCAGGGGAAACTGTGCTGGTTTTGGGGTGTGGGCAGAGCAGAGGACACAGGCGTGGCCCCGATAGAGGGAGCCCAGGGATGGAGAGAGCCCAGGGATGGAGAGAGCCCAGGGATGGAGAGAGCCCAGGGATGGAGAGAGCCCAGGGATGGAGAGAGCCCAGGAATGGAGGGAGCCCAGGCATGGAGAGAGTCCAGGGACGGAGAGAGCCCAGGGATGGAGAGAGCCCAGGGATGGAGAGAGCCCAGGGATGGAGAGAGCCCAGGCATGGAGAGAGCCCAGGAATGGAGGGAGCCCAGGCATGGAGAGAGTCCAGGGACGGAGAGAGCCCAGGGATGGAGGGAGCCCAGGCATGGAGAGAGCCCAGGGATGGAGGGAGCCCGGGGATGGAGAGAGCCCGGGGATGGAGGGAGCCCGGGGATGGAGGGAGCCCGGGGATGGAGAGAGCCCAGGGATGGAGAGAGCCCAGGCATGGAGAGAGCCCAGGGATGGAGAGAGCCCAGGCATGGAGGGAGCCCAGGGATGGAGGGAGCCCAGGGATGGAGAGAGCTCAGGAATGGAGAGAGCCCAGGCATGGAGAGAGCCCAGGGATGGAGAGAGCCCAGGCATGGAGGGAGCCCAGGGATGGAGGGAGCCCAGGGATGGAGGGAGCCCAGGGATGGAGAGAGCTCAGGAATGGAGAGAGCCCAGGCATGGAGAGAGTCCAGGCATGGAGGGAGCCCAGGCATGGAGGGAGCCCAGGCATGGAGGGAGCCCAGGGATGGAGAGAGCTCAGGCATGGAGAGAGCCCAGGCATGGAGGTATCACAAGCTTTGTATCCCTCTTGGCACAGGGTGTTTGTGCAGGGTCACAAGCTGGGTGCATCTGCTGTGTCCAAGCTGTTCTGTTGTGTCCTGAGGGAACTGGAGTGACAGGACAAGGGGAGCGGCTTCAAACTGAAAGAGGAGAAATTTAAGTTAATTTTTGGGAAGACATTCCTCAACCAGTCTGGAATTCCATGAGAGCGGAGGGGCTCTGGCAGTCACCTCTGAGAACTGCAGAGTGGATGTGTGCTCAGGCTTTGGAGTTCTGCTTTTAGTCTGGATCATGTGGAGCTCGGAGTTCGGCTTTAAAGCCGCCCTTTTCTTTGGAGATGCATTTTCAGCAGGGACCCAGTGGGCAGGGAAAGGCCAGAACAGCTGAATGAGTGTGGTCCTAAAAGAATGAGTAGCAAGTACTTCCTTTGAGAGCTGCCTGCACTGCATGTGTGTCATTCCAGGAATGACATCCAGGGAGTGAAGTGTGCAGCCAGGGTGGAAAATCAGGGAAGTACCTGGTGCTCTGAATAATGGATCAGATGCCTGAACGCTGAGGCAGGCAGCAGGGAACAGAGTGTGATGGTTCAGAGGAGACAGATGGATACAATCCCGAGATCAGAATCGTGTGATTCATCAGGCAACTGTGGATATTTTGGGATTTTGGTCATGAAAGATTTAAAAATGGATTGGGTGTCTGTGAAATGGGCTCTAAAGGCAGGGATATACCCAGGCTCACTGCAGGACTCGCTGGTCGTGCAGAGGTGAAATGGGATGTGAGTGATTGACTCACTCCTCCGGCACCTTAAAAGTCCAGGGCTTTGCCTTGCAGTATGTCAGTGCATCAGCAACAGCAGACTGTGCCAGCAGTGCCAGGAGCTCCAGTGACCATCTCTCCTTTCTCTAGGCAATTGACAGCATTCACCAAGTGGGTGTTTACTGCCTTGCTCTCGTGCCAGCCAACACATTGCCAAAAACTCCGCTGGGAGGGATCCACATCTCCCAAACCAAACAGCACTTTCTGGAGGGCTCTCTGCACCCCTGCAACATCCTCATGTGCCCACACACTTGTGTGACAAACTTGCCAAAGCCCAGGCAGAAACAGCCAGGTAACCTGAACCCCTTTTGTTTGGTGTTGTTAAACTGGGGCTCAGTGCCTCGGCCCCAGGAACCCCGGCTCATGTCCTGCTCCCTGTCCCACCTGCTGGGGACCAGAGCCTGTCTTGTGCCCTGTGCCTGGGGCGTGTCCCAGGCCTCTCTTTGCATGTGTTAGTCAGGAATTTTGATTCCCACCCTTGAACTCACTGGGATTCTCCCGCCTGATGAATAGAGACCAGCAGTGCCTGCTGAACTCCATCAGTGAGGCTTCATTCCCTCTCCTCTTGCATCCGTGCCCAGGAGCGGTGGGATCCTGCAGAGACTCTTGGTACCTTTGCTCTGCTCCTTCCCAAAGTGCTGATGTCTCTCCACAGGTGTGGGCCCTGCCTCTGTGATGGTGGGGAACCTGGTTGCTGGGAAGCGAATCGCTCAAGCCTCTGGGAGAGATCTGGGTCAAATAGAAGACAATGATTTAGTTAAAAAGGTAAACCAGTGTTTGTGACAACTGCAGAATGGGAAGGAGTTTCCCCTCCAGCTGGGTGCAGAGCAGCAGTGGGAAGCACTGAAGGAGAAGCTGGTGTTGAATTCCTGCCTGTCTCTTCCAGCACCAGTTCCTGACTGAAGTGTTGCAGTGGAGAGCTCAAGCGACTCCTGACCACCCACTCTTCCTTTTGTTGAACGCCAAGGTACAGTCAGTGCTGAGTTGTTGGGTTTTAAGGTCCACATGTTATCCAGCTGGAGAGCCTTTAAAATCTTTTGCCCTCTGCAGTGCCTCTCTTTAGTCTCTGTATCAGATTTTGCCCATAGATTTGTAACTTAAAGCTTGACCCTTTGACCCTGTAGGTCCCTTCAGCAAATGACTCTCACGGTTCGACGCTTCATTTTAAAACTGAGCGTGTTTGTAGGTCCCACTGGTTCCTGTATCAGTTAATGCTGTATCCCTGTTGAGTATATTCTGGCAAGGTTCTGGTGCAAGAAGACCTGAACTGACTCCCTGGAAGGTAGAACTTTCTAGAGCAGATCTAACTCCATCTCTATCCTTTGATACTGTAGTGGATGAGTGGCTCACTGAGCGCCAGCAGCCTTTAGGTAGAGATAACAGCTCATAGCTGTAGCCTCCTGCTAGCCAGCAAGCTTGGGTTTATTTCACAGCAGCCAGTTTGTGTTGTGCCAGCCCCTGTTCAGAGCATTTTTGTCTCCTTTCAAGGGAACCACTGTGTGCACGGCCACCTGCCTTCAGCTGCACAAAAAGGCTGAAAGAATCGCATCAGTGCTGTGTGACAAAGGCCATCTCAATGCAGGAGACAATGTGGTGCTTCTTTATCCTCCTGGTGAGTCCCACTGGGGAAATACGGCCTGGGCTTTCTTTGGAACCTCACTGGGATCTGGAAATATGGGAAAGACACTCAGTGCTAGTGAGAGGCGCTCACTGGTGTGTCCTGACTGACTTTTGAGTCATTTGACACTTAGCATGTTCTTTTCCTCTATGATGGAGCTGCTTTCCTGTGTGGTTCCTTTGCTTTCCCCATCCTCTATCCCGAGCTTTCCCAGCTTCCTCGTGCTGCCCTTGGTGCTGGGCTGCTGATGTTGCCCACCTGTGCTGTGGAAGTGTCTCCCTTATCCCAGGGGAGCGATGCCTGGAGGAGCAGCAGTGCCCTGCTGTGTCCCTCCGGTGTCCCCCAGTGCAGCTGTCGTGTCCTTGCAGGCATCGAGCTCATCACGGCCTTCTACGGCTGCCTGTACTCGGGCTGTGTCCCCGTCACCGTGCGCCCGCCCCACGCCCAGAGCCTGGTGGCAACGCTGCCCACAGTGAGGATGATCGTGGAGGTGAGTGGCAGGGGTGCAGCCTCAGGCTCCAGGGGTGTCACAGGGAGCGTGGGCGGAGCGGGGCTGGATTGGTCACGGGCTCCAGAGGTGACACAGAAGTCACACTGACCCGCTGCAGGGGTGACACAGCTGACCATCCTCGTGCTGTCTGTGTGAGAGGGATCGAGGCACATCTTGGGGCTGAGGGGCAGTGTTCTCATTCATCAAATGCCAGAGAGAACCACCTCCTCACAGACAGAGTGCAGTGCTTTCTGAGAACACCAACATGATGTTGCCACCCAGAATTTCACCTTGATGCTCCTTATTGCTGGGGAAGTCCAAATCCTGCAGTTAAGCCACTTCCCAAGCCCAGTAACCAAGAGAGACCGTGGGGAAGAAGGCTGGATCTTGCTGTGTTATCTGGATCTTGCTGTGTCACCTTCTCCCCTGCTCTGGAGGTTCTGACAGGGTCTGTGCAGGCTGGGCTGCGCTGGGGGTTTAGTGAAGGGGAAGCAGAGCAAAGCGTGCAAAAGCCAGAGGAAGGATTGCTGAAGGTTTGCTGAAAGAAATTGGCTGCAGATGATAGAATGGTCTCTGAACATCAGCTCTTGCAGTGGCAGTGCTGCTGGGACACGCTCTTGTCTCTTGTTTCTGTGAGTGTTGCTCTTTCCAGGTCAGCAAAGCCGCCTGTATCCTCACAACCCAGACCTTGATGAGGCTGCTCAAGTCCAGAGAGGCAGCTGGTGCTGTGGATGTGAAAACCTGGCCAACCATCATCGACACAGGTGAGCTCCCTGGGCCAAGAGGCTCCTTGAAGTTCTGTGGAGGGGTGACCAGTGACTTCCAAAGGGACTGTCCCCATTTCATTGGGTGGCTCTTGAAAATTTCTTTGAATATTAGCAAAAGGTATCCAAGATGTGCCCTTGTTCCCTGAGAACTCTCCTGTATTGAGCTGTGCATGGGAAATGATTGCAGTGACAACAGTGATTGCTGGAGACAACTTTAATCTGCTTAAGACAAGGGCGAGTTGGTCTTTTCTCCCTTTTCCTGAGAATAAATAATTTTCTTTGTGGGAGCTTTGGCAAGAGTCTTGCCACACACTAGTCTGTCTCTTCAGGAAAGAGAATTAATAGAAAGCTTTATCCTCCATCTCTGGCGTTTTAAAAGTTGTGTTCTCCTCTCAAATAACCAGCTGAGGAACCAAAATCAACCCCTTTGTTCCTCTCTTGCACAGATGACTTGCCCAGGAAACGGCCAGCCCAGATCTATAAGCCACCCACACCCGAAATGTTGGCATATCTAGATTTTAGTGTTTCCACAACAGGCATGCTCACAGGAGTAAAGGTACAGTAACGGGTTAGGAGATGGGCATTCGTGTCTTGTCTTTGCCTCACCCTCTGAGCCGCCTCCCCTTGACCTCCACCTCCAACCTGTAGCTTAAACAAAGACCCTGATTTTCTCCTGCCAAAGCTGTGGGCTTCCGTTCACTGAGTTATTTCTGCCGTGGAGGAAAACAGGTCTCCACAGTGGGATCAGGAATTCTGCTGCTGCTTCCCGCTGGAGAGCTGCCTTGGGAGAGCAGCAGAGCTCTGAGCTCCGCTGGCCTCCACCAAGAGCAGAGTGGGGATGCAGTCAGAAAAAAGAGGATAAGAAACTAAAAAGGAAAGCCTTAGGCTGTTGTTAATGCTCATGTGTGTTTGGAGTTGGAATCACAGGATAGCTGGGGTTGGGAGGGACCTCTGGAGATCCCTCTGTCCAAGGCAGGGTCACCTGGAGCAGGTGGGTTTGGAATGTCTCCAGAGAGGAAGACTCCACGACCACCCTGGGCAGCTGTTCCAGTGCTCTGCCACCCCTTTGGAAAGAAGTTCTTCCTCATGTTGAGGTGGAACTCAAGCAGCTGCAGCTTCAAGTTTAACTGTTGGTGTCACTGTTGGTGTCAGGGCCCTGCAGTCTCTGCATCTGCTGTGAAAGCTCAGGAGCCAAACCATGGGTTTGCCCTCACAACACCTCCCCATGAACTGCCTTTGCTCTCACCTGCCCGTGGCGGGGATTCCCTGGGGGGTGTCCTGGGCCTCCAGCAGTGTCCCCTGTGTTGCAGATGTCCCACGCTGCCGTCAGTGGCCTGTGCAGGGCCATCAAGCTCCAGTGTGAGCTCTACTCCTCCCGGCAGATTGCCATTTGTCTGGACCCCTACTGCGGGCTGGGATTTGTGCTCTGGTGCCTTTGCAGGTAGGACTCGCTGGGGGGAAAGGGGCAGATGAACTCTTGGCTGGTTATAAATGGGAAATGGGTCCTTCTGGGTGTAATTACAGACGTGTTGACATTACAAAATGACTTAATTTGCAGTGAGGGGGGAGCTTGTCTTGGAACTGACAACAGCATGTTCCCGTTTGCTGCAGATTAGCAAGATGTTATCCCATCTTGATTATGTGTGTTTGTGCTGCCAAATATTCCTGGCTTCAGAATGTTTCTCTTCCCTTTCTTCCTTGATTACATGTTGCAATAAGGGAGTTTTTGTTCTGCGTGGGGTTGAGCCAGTTCTCTTCCTTCACTGTCAGTGTGTGTTTGTGTGTGGATAAATTGTTATTCTTGTACAGTAAGTTGCATTTTTAAAATGCTGCTGCCCCAGTTTGCCTCAGCTGCAGTCCCACAACCTGCCTTTGGACTAGCAGGAACGTAATGTGCAAATACAGTAAATATTAATTTAAAGATAACTGCAAGCTTCGCTAAAATGTTTTCTCCCTTGATGTTCTTCACAGTGTGTATTCTGGACATCAGTCAATTTTAATTCCTCCTATGGAGCTGGAATCCAATCTTTTTCTCTGGTTATCTACTGTCAGCCAGTATAAAATAAGGGACACTTTCTGTTCCTATTCAGTCATGGAACTGTGCACAAAGGGACTTGGAAACCAAGTTGAAATGTTAAAGGTAAGAAATGTTTCCTGAGTGTTACGTTACATAAATTAAGGGAACTCTGGTAATAAAGCAAAGTGATAGGATTGTTAAACACAAATATTCCTGTCGCACAAGTCTCCAGGGGTGCTCCAAAAGCCAATCTTCAAAAACTACAGCCCCAGGAGAGGAGAGGAGAGGGAAGGAGCAGGAGCTCCGGCAGTGCAGGGAGCACCTGTCAGGGAGTGTCAGGGCAGCCCTGAGCAGGGAGGATCCCAGCACTGCTCTGCAGCAGATTCCTTATGTAACAGTCTGCAGTGGAGGCTCAGACCAGCACATGATGGAAAGCACATGTCAGGAGAGCTGCTCAATGGAGGTGTGTTCTCCTTGGAGATGAGAGAAGGGAAAAAAATAGCTCCATGACATGCCTGAGGTGGCTTTTTCCCTGGGGTTTCCTGGAACAGTGGCTCTGTGAGATGAAGGCTCAGCCTTGTTCTCTGGGTGGCACAGAGCTCTGCAGGTGCCTGGGCTGTGCCACCAGGTGAGCAGCACGTGGGAACTCCTGCCTGCTGCTGGTCAGGCCATAGAAATAATAATGGCTTCAGGTCCCAGTGTTGTTGAAGAGGCAGTGCAATCCCAGTGGATGACTTTACTCTCCCTGGGTTTGGTTTCCATCTGTATAAGCAGTGACTCAGAGGTGTCACCTCGGCTGCGCAGCTCTGCTGAGAGCTGGGGCAGGGGAGGGTCAGTGCACGTCTTGTTTTGGAGCACTGTCAGTGCATGTCTTGCTCTGGCTGCGTTTCCAGGCTCTGGTCAGACACAATTTACAAAGAGAACCAGAAAAGGGAAGGTAACTTGGAACACAAGGGCTGGGTTTGTCCTGCATTTCCTGGGTAATTTCAAGGGCTAAGAAGCAAATGTCACGTCTTGAGAGGGGCAGATGAACACCTCCAGCCCTTTGCCTCGTGTGTTGTGTGCAGGCCCGAGGCATTAACCTGTCCTGTGTGCGGACCTGCGTGGTGGTGGCAGAGGAGCGGCCGCGGGTTTCCCTCACTCATTCCTTCTCCAAACTCTTCAAGGACATCGGGCTGTCGTCCCGAGCCGTGAGCACCACCTTTGGCTCACGGGTCAACGTGGCCATCTGTTTACAGGTACGGCTTCCCAGGGCCCTTTGTTGTCACTGGCACCCGACTCCAGACTCCAGGCTTGGTTGTATTCCACACTCCCCATCTGCACAGGCTTCTGAAGCCCAACATCTGCCCTGTAGAAAGCAGCTGGCACAAGATTTAAGCAGCTTCTCTCATTTTCGGCTGCCAAATCATTTCACAGATGCTCAAAACAAGTGAAACATGAATTAGAGCTGTTTATTTCCACATAAACAGCGCCTGGTTGCTCCAGGCTGGTGGCTGAGAGGGCTTGGGGTGTCTCCCGCCTCCCCAAGGCTCCTTCCCACAGAGGTGTTCCAGAAAGTCACCTGCTTACTGAAGGGCTTCCCTTAGTGCAGCTGCAAAGGTCGGGGAATATGAATAGGAGCTCTGCTGCAAGAAACCCCTGGAAATGTTTCTGGGCTCAGGCAGAAGTTACCCTGACTGCTCTAAATACATCACTGGTTTTTAAATATTAACTCCCCAGGGAACATCTGGGCCTGATCCCACCACGGTGTATGTAGACCTGAAATCCTTGAGACATGACAGGTACTGTAAGTTCACTTAAACCAATTTATTAACTACATAAAATCCTGTGGTGGTGCTGAGTTTTCACACCGCTCCGGAGACTTCTGCTCTTTTTTCCCTGACAACATTTTCTTCACCTTCAGAGTCCGTCTGGTGGAACGAGGAGCTCCACAGAGCCTGCTGCTTTCCGAGTCTGGGAAGGTAATTCCATGTCTCTCCCCCCAGCCCTTGTGCTGCAGCTGGGAAGGACAGTCCTGTGGCATGGGAGGGGGTGGCAATTGGTTACACGGTCCCTCTGCACAGTTTGATTTATAAGGAATCACCCGTTGATTTAGGAGGGTGTTTTGCTGGAACTATTGGGACAATTTGGTCCCATTTGCAGTAAATGAACCCTATCAGAAGAGTGGGCTCTGGTGTCCTTGAGATCAGCCTGTGTTTGGGATTCACTGTAGCTCCTACTCCCTCATGGCTTAACAGAAAGAGGTTTCCCAGTAGTTTTTTAACTGAATTCTTCAAAATCAAGGTCTAATAATGCGTACAGGCCCAGAATATCTTACCTGTGTGGCCCTGGAGCCTTGCTGTACCCGTCCTGGCCTGTTTTATCCCTGTTTGTGGTGTCCATGGGTGAAATCCTGCCCTGAATGAACAGCCTGTGTGGTTTTTTTGTGCTGAAGATAACCCAACAGGGATTGCACATTCCTTCTTGTGCTCTTTAGATTCTGCCTGGAGTCAAAGTGGTCATTGTCAATCCGGAGACAAAAGGGCCTCTGGGAGATTCTCACCTTGGGGAGGTAAGTGCAGGTTTTGCTCCTTGGGGACCTTTTCCTGCTGCTCCTTGGGCTTTTCTCTTCTGGGGGGCAGTTTGGAGCTGTGATACAGGCCTTTTAAAAATGAATTATTGCTGGAGCATTCAGAATTTGGGTGTTATTTCACTGTCAAGTTTAAAGAAAACCCACTTGAAGAGAAGCTTGTTCCACCCTAAGTCTTGCAAACTGGCTCCCAAATAGTATCATTTACATTTGGCTTTCCTTATCTTGATTACACACCAGTATATTGATCTGTATTGATGGATTATTATGCAATTCTGGATAAATTTGTGTTAAAAATCCACAGTTTATTTACTCAGTGAATCCTCAGTTGCAGTTACTGCAAGAGCAGATCTCAAGATGCATTTTTAAGCTTCTGCAGGATATTTGCAAGTTTGAGCTGAATGAAGACCGTTTTCTTGATCTGAAAAATCACAGATAAAACCAGAAGCTTCTCATTACAGTTCCTTTACCCACCCCACGTCACTACCGGGCAGATGCTCGGGGTGGGCAGTGTCGGGATCTGACCCTTTCGCCCTCCCTACACAGATTTGGGTGAACAGTCCCCACACAGCCAGTGGCTACTACACCATCTACGACAACGAGACCCTTCAGGCCGATCACTTCAACACCCGCCTGAGCTTCGGGGACGCGGCGCAGACGCTCTGGGCTCGCACGGGGTACCTGGGCTTCGTGCGGCGCACGGAGCTCACGGCGGCCAGCGGAGGTGGGGCTGGACACACCTGCAGGGCCCCGGGCAGCCTGGGCATTCCCGTGGGCATCTCACCTGCTTTAACCAAGGGCAGCACCTGGGTTATGGCAGCCCCCAGTGTTGATCCAGGCTGGGGATGAGCAGAGGGAGCAGCCCTGGGGAGAAGGGTTTTAGGGGCTGGTGGGAGAGAGCTGGACGTGCCCCAGGAACCCCCCGAGCCTGGGCTGAGGCCCCTCTGTCCTGCTCAGGTGAGACCCCACCTGCAGAGCTGCCTCCAGGCTGGAGAAGAGAAGCTTTGGGGGATCTAATTGTGGCCATCCAGTGCCTGAAGGAGCTGCAGGAAAGATGGAGAGAGACCTTTTACACAGGCCTGGAGTGCCAGGACAAGGGGCAATGGCTTCAAACTGCCAGAGGGCAGGGATGGATGGGATATTGGGAGGGAATTCCTCCCTGGGAGGGTGGGGAGGCCCTGGCACAGGGTGCCCAGAGCAGCTGTGGCTGCCCCTGGATCCCTGGCAGTGCCCAAGGCCAGGCTGGACATTGGGGCTTGGAGCAGCCTGGGATAGTGGGAGGTGTCCCTGCCCTGGCAGGGGTGGAATGGAATGGATGCTCTCTAAGGTCCCTTCCAATGCAAACCATTCTGGGATTCTTTCGCTTATACAAAAGACGATTTGTTTTATCGAAATTCCATTTATTACAGCTCCTCTCCTCTCTCCCCAGAGCGCCACGATGCCCTGTACGTTGTGGGAGCACTGGATGAGACTTTGGAGCTGCGGGGGCTGCGGTACCACCCCATCGACATCGAGACCTCGGTGTCCCGAACCCACAGGAGCATTGCTGAATGGTAAAACAGTCCTGAGGAGCGGAGTCATCCTAGCCCAGCTGAAGTGTAGCAGTTTAGGCAAAGATGCAGGGTTTTATCTGAAAAAGAATAGGGAAATTCAGGGGGTTTTGTGTTGCCATCAGCCAGTCATGCATGCGATTTCCCATCTGCAGATGAGAACAGACTCGGTGTTTTCTCACAAGCCTTAGTTCAACACAGAAATGATGATTTCCTTCTTCGGGGTGCAAAGAGCCATTTCTGAGTTGGGTTCCTGTGTCACACAGGTAGTGCTGAGATAGGTCTGATTTTTGTCACATCAGGACCAAGTCATGTTGGAGTTAGGTTGGAAATGCAGCCCAGAGCAGGTGGGAACCTCCGTCTAAGGATAAAGAACTGGAAACTTTGGATCTTCGTGGCAATAATTGGGTTTTGTGTTGATTTTCCTTTGTCGTTTCAGTGCCGTGTTCACCTGGACCAACCTGCTGGTGGTGGTGGTGGAGCTGTGTGGCTGTGAGCAGGAGGCTCTGGATTTGGTTCCTCTGGTTACCAACGTGGTCCTGGAGGAACATTACTTGATTGTGGGTGTGGTGGTGGTAGTGGATCCTGGAGTTATTCCCATCAATTCCCGAGGCGAGAAACAACGGATGCACCTCCGGGACAGTTTCCTGGCGGATCAGCTGGACCCCATTTATGTGGCCTACAACATGTGACAGGCAGAACTGCAGCACCACGGAGTGATGAGGGTGGTTATGGAAGTGAAGCTGGTGAAAATTACTAATACTTGATCTAAAGTTTGAGGTTGCTGCCACATTCCCTCCCTCCCTCCCTCCTGTCCTGGGGGTTTCGGTCCCAGTGGGGCGAAGGAAATGTGGGAAGCAACAGCAAACGTTTGTAACCGTTTACTGAACCATGAGCTTTAGAGAACTGCAAAGTGGGAAAGTGTGTGAGCTACGAAATCCCCAAGGCCTTTACAGTAGTGTTACTTTTTCACCCGTTGTACATATTTGTATTTTTATCTAATCCTGGGTTAGGATTCTATAAGGGGAGGGTTTATTTAGTTAAGATAATAAACTATTAAGAAAAGGGTCATCAGAGTTCTGCAGTTCCCTACTCCATGATCTCCTTTGCATCTGGAGCTGTTCATACCACGGGATCACACAACTTATTGACAATTGTGCCATGACCAAATCAATAACTTACAGAATCAGAGTTGCTTATTCATATAGAGATTTCTGGAATTTAAAAATAATTTTGCCTATATTTTAAATATGTAAATATTATTATACATAATTCACTTAGATAGAAAATTAACTTGGCTAGTGAGGACAGCTGAAGGTTGATGTTTTTGAGGACAGGTGACTTTTGTGGTCCTCAGCATCCTGGCATTGGCTTAGACACAATGTGAGATGCTCCCACCTTCCCCAGGCTTCTGATTTCATTTGTATCTTCATTTTGGCCAGAAGCGTGTAGAACCCTTTGGTTTTAAGGCACATCTTTCTCCAAGAGGCTGAATCCAGCATGGAATTGGGTAGAAATGGCAGTGCAAGTCCCAAAAGGAACTGAGGGACAGCCTCTGCCTCATCCTGTGGCACCAGGTGTGGAAAGGAAAGACATTCCTCAGGCTGACACACAGGTGAATTCCCTGCTTGTGCCATTCAGCCAGGACTCCTTCAGCTCGCTGTAGACAGAGCAAGAACTGCTGTAAATAGGCTTCAGTGGGAGAAAACAGCCCAGATTTCCTCAGAGCATTCCCTGAAAGAACAGGAGAATTCCAGGTTCAAGCCGGACGCGATTTTTCTTCTACAGGAGGAGACTAATTCTGGCAAACACCTTGTTAAATAACGGTGTGAGCATTGCTATCCCAGCCTTCCACATCCTGTGTCGGCTCCAACCTTAGGGAATGGGAAGAAAGAGAAGCCTTAAAGCAGCAGGTACAAGCTCTTCCTGCTGGGAAGCAGTTCCATACGGGCTGGGGGAGAGCTGGTGGTTGAGCTTTGACTCAAAATTACCTTTTTTTTTTTTTTTTTTTTTTTTTAATTCTTCATCCTCTAACAACAATTATACTTCTTTGGGTGCTAATATATGATTTTGGAAGCCTTGGGAGCTGCTACCAGATCCTGCAACAGGGGTTTTTTTGAGTCAGATGTGGTATACAGTGTAAATAAACTTTTCAGATGTTCCAGATTACCTCACGCAAAGTTTTTAGGCAGTTTTTAAAAGGTTTATGGTTTGGACTTGGAAGATCCTGTGGCAGTTAACTGGAGCAGAATCCAGTGGATCCACGAGCAAACCCCACAAAACAGGAGCTTTAAAGCTCAGATAAGAAGTTTCAAATGATATTTTTGAGAAATATTTGGTGGGGGAATAGGAACTGGAAGTTTTGTAGCAGGTCTGGACTTAACGTGTTTGCAAACACTTCGGGTTTCGGGGGCACATTTTGGAACCTTTTCTGTGTTTTCCACAGTATCAGCCAACGCTGCAGAATATGCACAAAATCTTCAATATATTTAGTTTTAACAAATTGAACACAAAGTGGGGACAGTGGCAGGTGAAACTGTGACTAAAACAGTTGGTCCTGCAGCTTATTTTGGGTGTAAAGTGCACAAGGGTTGTTCTCCCTTTTCAGCCAGAAAATTCCTGTTATTCCATGTTCTTTGTCACCGTTTTTTGTGTTTCCTGCACAGCCCAGGCCTGGCCAAGCAGCTTCCCTCCAGTGTGACCTTTCCAGGGAAAACTGTGGTGGCCTTGAACCTTTTTCTTTACTCAAAGCTTTAGATAAATTGTTTCAGCAAACATTTTTTGTCCGCTGAAGTGGATTTTAAGTCCAATTCCTGGATTCTTTTATTTTTATTCATGATTTTTCACAAATAAAACAATGTGTGTATGAATTCCATCAAACATGGCAGATGGAATTCCTGAAATGGCATTTTTGAATGGGACTGGATTGACTGATTTTTTTTTTCCTTATTTTTTGTTTGGATAGGTACTGATAGCTTCCTATGGTTTGAGGTTTTATCTTGCAAGTTTCCTGTGTGCTCCAGATCTTCCAGCACATTCCATTTCTCTGTGCTGGAGAACTGCAGGATACAGCCGTGCCCATGGAATGAGAGAACGTTCCAGGGACAAGGAGAAGCTGGTTTGCCTTCCCTGAATGCTTTGTCCATGTTTTGGCACAGTGCTGGAGAGGAGGAAGGAGGGAGCTGCGACCCTGGAATCCCCAAATTCCACCTCCAGCTCTGCTCAGGACTTGCCGTGAGCCTTCCACAGGTCATTCCACTCCTTCCATTCCTTCCTCTGTAGCTGGGGATGATCTTTCCGTATTTTTTTGGGAACAAAGCAAGATCCTTCACTCCAGACACTGGCAAGTGGGCAGGGCTGGGTGCTTTTCCCAAAGAAACAGCCTCTTCCCTGGTTTGACTCTGCAGCTGCTGGGGTTGCACAGGGCACATTATTCCCTTCTCTCACCCCTCGGGTTCCAACTTAACTGCAGTGAAACTGAAAAACTGGGAGTTCTTCCCACTGGACTAAAGTATTTTGTGTGTCTCACTGTTTCTGAATCTTCCCTGAGCAAACGCTGTGGGAACAGGACAGTTTTGTCCAGTTTTGTTAGAATTTGCACTTCATTTCTGGTTTAAATCAATTCCGCTGCGTCCTACTAACTGTCCTAAAATAAGGTTATAAAAACCAGATCAATTTTAGCCCTAGATGCATCTTTTTTCCTTTTATTTCTGTCAACCTCTTTCCCATTGTCCAATCCAGACTCTGGCATTCTGTAATTATGTATAAAGGTTTTATTTATTTAAAATTAGCTTAGTTACATTTTTAAATTTAACACCTGGCTGGACAGTGTCCCATTAACGCATTGATTGTGTTTCCTTTGTCTTGTGTTAATAAATATTGATGCCTGGTTGCTTATTTAGTCCTTCCAGCGCTGTTTCCATGAAGGAATTTTATTTTTAAGGAAGGAAATGCGGGTTAAAATTGATCCTGGGCAAGGGGCGAACTTGTAAGTATCTTATGTTTTGTCAGTTGTATCGAGAAGTGTTGGAGCTCTGAGGGTGTGAAGGAGCTAGGCTGGGCAGTGTCCTGTACCTGTAGCTTTGGGAATCTGAGCTTCTGGGGATCAGAGCAGGGAGTGGAGCTGAAGAAGGGGCTGGAGCAGCAAAAGGGGCTGGAGAACTCCTGAGGGAGCTGGGAAGGGGCTCAGCCTGGAGCAAAGGAGGCTCCGGGGGGACCTTGTGGCTCTGCACAAGTCCCTGACAGGAGGGGGCAGCCGGGGGGGTCGGGCTCTGCTGGCAGGGAACAGGGACAGGAGAGAGGGAACGGCCTCAGGCTGGGCCAGGGGAGGCTCAGGGTGGACATCAGCGGGAATTTCCCCATGGAAAGGGAGCTCAGGCCTTGGCAGGGGCTGCCCAGGGAGGTTTAGAGTGCCCATCCCTGGAGGTGCCCAAGGAAGGGCTGGAGGTGGCACTCAGCGCTCTGGGCTGGCTAGCGAGGTTGCTGGGGATCAGTCACAGGTTGCACTCGACGGCCTTGGAGGGATTTTCCAAACTCAGGAATTCTGGGATCCTGTAAAAACCCTCTTCCTAAAGAGGGTTTCCTGTAAAAACCCTCTTGGCCGCAGTTTGTGCTTTTCAGGGAATCCTGAATTTCCTGTGATCCCCAGTGATGGCTGAGGAACTGTCCCATGAAGGGGGTCGCTGACTGGATCCCAAAAACTGTGATCCTAAAATCTGCTGTGGAACAATCCCGAAAGGGGCCAAACCCCGTTACCTGCCGCTTCCTTAAAACCCCTCAGTCCCTCCCGTCCGCACACCCGCGAGGAATCGCGGCCGCAGCCCTGCCCCGTGCCAGCCCCGCTCGCCCCCGTCCCGCTCGCCGTTCCCGCTGTTCCGGGATCACCGCGCGGGAGCGGCAGCTGCAGGGGTTCGCGGGGTAAAACCGGGCCGCGCTGCCCTTCGCCCAGGTTGGGCGCGCAATTCCCCGCGCAGGGGCCTGGAATATCGGGAATATCGGGAATACCGTGATTTTCCCGACGGCGATCGCGATCCCCACCCCAGAGCGCGGATTCGCGCCCGCGCTGCGCCGCTCCCGCCGCCGGCGGCGCTGTTCCCGCGCCGTGCCCGGCAGCGGCGCTCTGCCGCCTCCTCTCGGTGGTGCGGCCGGGCGGGGCCGGCTCCAGGCGGCCGCTCTAGCCCGGCGCCCGCGCGCTCCGCGCCGCTGGGGCTCTATGGCGGGGGCCCCTGGGCGCGCACTCTATGGTCGCGACCCGCCCCCCCCGCCGGCGCCGCTTCCCTGAGGCGGAACCGGGCCGGGACCGGGGCCGGGACCCGGCGGCGGCTCCGGCGCTCCCCACGTGCGGCCCTGCGGGGCTCTGAGGTAAGCGCGGGCTGGGGAGGCCGCCCCGTCCCCCTCGGCCCGCCCGCCACTCCTTCCCCCACCGCCGCTTCCCCCCCCTCCGCCCCCGTGGGCCGTGAGGGGACGGGCACAGGCCGCGGCCTCGGCCCGGCGGCCGCTGCGGAAACCGCGGGGAGTTCGCACCGCAGGCGGGCCTGAGGCGCTGCCCTGCGGCCTGGGGCTGCTGCCGGGCCCGCGCCCGCTCCGTCTGGGCCCGCTCGCCCCGGGGCTGGGGGGAAAGGTGGTCTGGGGGTGACGAGGCTCCAGCCGGTCCCGGCCAGCGGTGGCTGCGTCCCCGAGCCCAGCCCGGTGACAAACTCAGCTTTATCGCTAACTAAACTGCCGTTAATGGGCGTCGCTACCTGTCTTGTATGAATTTTGCCCCAGACCCGTGTCTGAGCATTGGCTTCCAGTGTTCAGTGAGGATCGGGTGGATCCAGGGCAGCGGGATATAAATGATCTCTGGGCTATTTTTCTCTCACAACCATCAGATCCCAGGTGCGGATAGAATATTGACATTTTCAGGCTGCAGCGTTTATTTCTGAAGCTCCTGTCAGGGGATGTTCCTGTACAGGCTGGTGCTGGGCGGGGGGGGGGGGGGGGGGGGGGGGGAAGTGAGAGAAAACCTATGAGGAAAGTGCTCCTGGAGTTTTAAGGAATAACTTTGTGTGTTTGTGGAATGGAATCTGGAGCGGTGACTGGGCAAGTTGACTCGAGACTGCTCACTTGCTTTCTGGCACATCTGGTGGGATGTGTTGCCTTTTGCTCTGTCTTTTACTGATTTCTGGGCGGGGAGGGAGTGGAGTTCTGTCAGTTTTCTGGGTGAACAAATTTTCTCCAAGTGTCTTAATTGCAAAATAAGGTAAATAATGTTTTCACTGCTTAAAATAGCTGATTTTGAGGACACAAAAGTCCCCCAGATTACTTAGGTATCATTTAAGAAAATATTTTGAAATCCCTTTGTACAATTTGTAAATGTCAGAATTTGACTCCTGTCACTATTTGAGAATAAAATCCTGTGTCCAATATTCCTTGATTTCTGACTTTATAAAAAATATAATCACTCGGCTCTTACAATATTTCAGTGATGAAGCATCATTCAGACCCTTCCTCTACTCAGTTTGAAAGGGCAAAACAGAACTCGGTTTCTTCCTCTGGTGCTCTCTGTAGCATTTTAGGGAATTTAAAGAATCAGGGAATTAGTGAAGTTTTGGGAATGGGTTTTCTTTTTTAATTAATGCTCCTTGGGCATGTCAGGTGTTTCTGGTGGGTTTGCGTGGTGGTTCATGCACGCTGAGGCCCGTGGCATTTGGAGGGTGTCTGTGAGCTTTGGGGTGAGAAATGAAGCGTGCCCTGATGAACTGGGACATTCCTGTTTATGTTTGAAAGGAAGGTGGGCTTGAGGCTCAGGAAGTGGGGGTGAGTTTCCTTGGCTGGAGGGAGATGATGCCCAGAATTTTAGAGGGGTCCTTAAAGCAAATTTCATGAGCTGCTGTTGCAAAATCCTTTCCGTTAAATGACTTTTGAGGTGGAGCTGCATGGAGGTTTACTGTGAAAATCGTCACCCTCACCTGTCTGGTTATAAAAAAGTGGTGTTTGTACAGATTGGGACAATAATCCTTCTCTGGACAATAAAGCCTTGAGCATTGCTCCTCCTGTCAGTGGTCTGTGACAGCAAAATTCTTCTTTCACCCCAAACAGAGCACCTGCTTTCAGCTAAATAAATTAAATTCAGCTGTTGGAGCAGTTTTACTCAGGGGGTGATGTGCTCAGGTATTATTACCCTTTGTGGTCCCTCTTGTCAGATCTTGAGACCTGCAGGTTGAGGTTTTTCCTTAGAACTTCTCTCTTCAGACAGGTAGATGCCAGTCTCTGTCTCGGGTGCTCACAGGAGGCCATTCCAGGGGGAAATTCCTGGATTTCCAGCTAAGTAAAGTTAAAGGCATGTGAGTCTTGTGTGACACTCACATCCCCAGAGGGTGTGAGGTTCGGGAGGAATTTCTGTCTTGTTGCAATCCTTGCTAAATCTTTTTATTGATTGATGTTGGATGAATGATTAAATATTCCAGAGCAAGCAGAGATGAATTAAACTCAAACCTCATATTTCTAATGGAAAATACTTTATCTTTTATTCCTGCAAGCAAAACTTCACACCAATCAGAGAAAGATCAGCAAAACCCTCTGTGCCCTGTCCCTGGGGTGTTTATTTTGGGTGGTTTTATTGGTTTCACTGTTTCTTGCAGGGTATTTTGAGTCTTTCACGGGACAGTAAGGCAGAGAGCGGGGAGGGCAGGCTGTGGTTTAGCAGTACAGAAATGAACGGGGGTTTCTGTAGCACTGGAAATTTATTGTCATTTTTGCTGCTGCCTGGATTTCGGTTTGAGGGGCCCTGGTTACCCGGGACACGTTGCAGGGTGCAAAATGTCGATTTTCCTTTACAGAAGCTAAAACTGCGTTTGAGGACAGACAAAGTTGTGTCCACTGCACGTTTGTCATTAATTCTGCTCATAATCTTGAAGTGGTTGATGTTTGCAGCCAGGAGGATGTTGGGAAGCTGCATCATTTGCTGGAGAAGGTTTGGTCTGTGCTGTAAAGGACACACGGAATCATGGATTGGTTTGGGTTGGAAGAGACCTTAAAAACCATCTCATTCCAACCCCCTGCCATGGCAGGGACACCTCCCACTGTCCCAGGCTGCTCCAAGCCTCGTCCAGCCTGGCCTTGGACACTTCCAGGGATCCAGGGGCAGCCACAGCTGCTCTGGGCACCCTGTGCCAGGGCCTCCCCACGCTCCCAGGGAGGAATTCCTTCCCAGTATCCCATCCATCCCTGCCCTCTGGCAGTTTGAAGCCATTGCCCCTTGTCCTGGCACTCCAGGCCTGTGTAAAAGGTCTCTCTCCATCTTTCCTGCAGCTCCTTCAGGTACTGGATTAGGTTACCCTGAAGCTTCTCTTCTCCAGGCTGAACAATCCCAATTCCCTCAGCCTTTCCTCACAGCAGAGCTGCTCCATCAATCATGATTTCTTGTATCACCCAGCCAGCAGTTTCTCCCTACAAAGCCCTGATTTAGTGACTTATTTGGGGAGTCCTGCAGTGGGACCCCTCAGAGCAGTGAGGGTGCAGGAGCAGGACTCTGCTCTTGGTTGACTCTTCCCCAGTTCATTGGGCTGCGTGCTGTGGTTCGGCTCAGCAGGGAAAAATCAATGACTCACATTTCCACAGAAAGAAATGTAATTTCCAGTCTCATAGCAACTGTCCTTTCAACACTTTCAAACCTTCTGTGACAAAATGTTTAACACTCACCCATCAGCTTTTAATGCTCCAGGCTGGTCCGCCCACTCCCCCCAGCTGAAACCTGCATTTGTGCATCCCTGAATCCCCCAGAATCCGAGGGGGGATGCTGGCAAGACGTTGAACAGTTAAATATAAAATCTTAGACATGAGAGAAGTGTTGCTGACTGCATTACATCAAGACAGAGTGACTCTGGCAGGGCTTAAAATTCAAAACTGTGTTCTCTTCACTTTGATTTCCGTCCCTGGTTTGTTTTTATACACCTTCAGATAGTTTAAAATAGGTTTGGCTGGTGGCTTGGCTAAAATATTTTTGGAAGTTATCTTACTTAGAGAAAGATATTCTTTAGTATAAAGAATCTTGGTTTTCTTCCTGGATCTTCTTTCAAACTGCAAGAGAGCAGGCTTAGATGGGATATTAGGAATTGGATATTAAGGGGATTATAATAGGATGGTGAGGCCCTGGCACAGGGTGCCCGGAGCAGCTGGGGCTGCCCCTGGATCCATAGGAGTGTCCAAGGCCAGGTTGGACAGGGCTTGGAGCAACCTGGGGCAGGGGAGGTGTCCCTGCCCCATAGCAGGGGGTGGAATCACCATTCCGTGATTCTGTATGTCCTTTACAGCACAGACCAAACCTGTTCCTGTTCCCAGCTGGGGCTCCTGTTGTTCCCAGGCCTCGGGAGGTGACCCCAGGTGTGGGGCTTCACCTGCCCAAAGCCACAGGGATGAGCAGGGCAAGGTCTCCCCGTGTCCCTCCCCACGTGTCCCCTTGAGGAGGCACAGGAGGACTCAGGGTGTTGATAGGAAGTGACAAAATCTGGGCTGTGCCTTAATAATGGCGACATTGGAGGGCAAAGAGCTCGTTAAACGTGTCCAAATGAGACCAAAATAATCAGGCACTGAGGTTATAAAACACTGGTGGAACTGGGCATCTGTCTGCTGTCCAAATTCATTACTAACTGGATTTAACTGGTTTTCTCGTAGCTGATGATGGAAGAGGTGCACAAGGGCAGCAGCAGCAGCTCTGTTACGTCCCAGCCCTCAGCCGTACAAGGTACAACCCTCCAGGCAGCTCAGCTCTCTCATATTGCTCAACAGGTAAAGCCTGGGCTGGATCTCAGCAAACATTTCAGGGAGTTCGGAGCCCATTTTTATGTGCTGCAAACTATAGATCCATTCTTAGAAGCACACGGAGAAGAAAAAACAGAAAGAGGCTAAGAAAAATGTGTTTGTTTGATGGTGGATGACATAAAGTTAATTAAAAAGTGTTAAAAAGCTGATTTTTCTCTTTGTACAATGCAGAAGTGCAGCCCAGATTTGGGGTTAGTCAACCACAGGAGCTGCTCAGGAGTAAAATGAGGGCCTGGTTTCATTTTTTCCTTAGAAAAAGCACTTCCAGCTCCTTTCGTAGTAGCAGCAATCCTGGGTACTCAGCACCATGGAAACACTTGGATTTTAGCCCAACATGAACGTATTTAATATAATAAACCATATGAAATTGAAAATTTGGGATTCTTCCTCTAAGGTAGCATCCCTGTCAGAGCTTTTACCTGAATCCTTTAGAACTGGTGAAAGAGTGAATCCTTCCAGAAGGCTTTTCCTGGGAAAAAGCAATGTTTTGCAGCTCTTCCACTGTTTATCCTGTGGAGGCAATTGGGATTTTGATGCAGAATTTAGATATAGGAGAGAATATCAGCAGGTCTCCTAGGGTTTCTTTCCAGGCTGGTTTCCTGATCTGTTTTTATATAAAGTTCTAATTGTCCCTTAATATTGCGAGTTATGATACAAAAGTAGCATTAAATGGAAGTTCAGCTCTGTGTATTTTAATGATCCCTTCATCTTCTCATGTATTTCAGATGAACAAAAGTAGCGAAGAAATTTGATGAGGAAAGTGGTTATTTACTTACCATCTACATGTATAACTTGAATTATTTTTGGTTTGTGAATATATGGAAATGTGAACAATATAAATTGATTAAAGTGCAAAGACTCACGCGAGTTCAACATCAAAACTACAAACCCTCTAGGAAGTTGAAGCATTTTTGTGTTTTTAATATATTACATAATATCACATATTTGATTATGTGACATAATGCCACATTTGATTTTTCTCTAACCAAAGGAAATAACAAACTGTTTCAGCCTTTTTCATATGCAAATAATGTCTCAAAAATTTGCATCTTTAAAGGTACTTTTGTGACTTCATTAGAATTAAAATAAGTTGCTAATGCTGGTTGTCCACCAGTTTTCCTACACGTGTTGCACTTCCTGAGTCCTGTGGCACAAAGGTTTCACTGATGGTTTTTGGTCTGTTGCAGATGTCTCTCAGAGGTTCTGCTCCCCTCACAGTCGTTCAGCTTCCTGGAGAGCAAGTCCAGGTCCAGGGAGTCATTCAGACAGCTCAGTCCTCCTCTGTGATCCACTCCCCTCAGGTGCAAACCGTGCAGGTAACTCCAGAATGGCTTTAAATACCCCAAATCTGCAGTTATGTAGGTGAGAAGATGTGAAAAGATGCACAGAGGCTTCTCTGACTCGGCTGCCTTTGTGCCCTGCTGTAAGAGACAGTGAGCAATCCAAGGACAGTCCTGTGGGACACAACATCCCACATTTGGGCTTGAAATTATTCCTTGTGGGAAGTCACCTTTGGAGTCGACATGAAACCATTTGATGTTGCCTCCCTTTATTAAAAACTCCAACCCACAGCTCTGTAGTTGGTGCCTTGGCAGACAGTCAGGTGGGATCTGACACCCAAAGCAGGGGAGTGGGGAATAACAGAATAATTCAGTATAAAAATGAGTGTTTGGGAAAGGTGGAGCTGCATGAAGGCGAATGAGCTGCTGGGTGCTCTCTCATGCTGTAACTCCCAAGTGTCTCGTACTCACTTGCCATGTGATTTTTGTAAGAGGAGTCCCTTCTGAGAGGTACCCAGGGAGTTCCAGTGAGTCTGTTCCTGCTCCACTCAGTCCCTGCTGCAGAGCCCTTGGGGACCTGGAGTTCCACTGGGAAACCACTGCCCTAGCAGCCAGGCGAGGGAGGAGCTGCCCTAAAACCCAGGAATTAGTCCCTGATCCTTGTCCCACACTCCTCTCCTCATACCACGCTAAACTGATAAGCCATGAGAAGCAAACCTGGGAGGGATTGTCAGCTGTCCCTGCTGTAAGATCAGAGCAGGGAGAGGAGAACGTGTCACTGCTGAAAGCAGCCAAGCATCTGCATTGGCTGCTTGTTGGTGCTCGTGTCTCTGTTGTCTCTTGCCTTTTCCTTCCCCCGGTTGCACAGTCCTCACTGACTGGTTTCATTCCTTTTCTGTAATTTATGAACATTGTGGCCTTGTTGGGGGGAAAAAAAGTACAAAAAAAAGTACACGAGCAGGTTTTTCCCTGCTGATCATAGGCTGCTCTGTCTCTGCACTTCAGTGAGAGGCTTTTCCCAGAGCTCTGTGCATTCCTCTGGACTCTGTTACAGGCACACAGATAAGAACAAATAAATGTTTTGTTTGCTAATAAGGAGCATCAGAGACAAAATAACACTTTGAACTGGATGAGCACACAGTGGAATAAAGAAATTTGTAGATAGTACTTTGCATATTTACTCCCTGATATACTTCTGCCTTAAATACTATTTTCATTGGACTTTTACATTCTCAGCAACAACCCCCACTGCTCCTCTCCTACATAAAAGATTTCAGGTGCTTTCAGTGTGTCTTATACATCACTGGTGTTCCTGTTCCCTTTCTCACCAGGTATCTTCCTTATCTGAGAGTGAGGATTCTCAGGACTCCTCAGACAGCATTGGCTCCTCACAGAAGGCTCGAGGCATCTTGGCTCGTCGTCCCTCCTACCGGTACGGGTGTGATGCACTTGGTGTTTTTATTTGAAACCAAAACAACAGCCTCTTCCCATGCTCTTCAATATTCTGCTGCCCTCCAGGTTGTTTCCTTTGCCTTGAAACACGCAGTGAATCCGTTCATGTATGAACATCCTGAGCCATCGTTGCTGTGAGGAAACTTTGACTCCACTTACTGGAAATTTGCCTCAGTAGGATTTTGTACAGGGCAAAATGTTCACCAGCTGTAATTTTACTCAGTTGTATCATTTTACTGAAGTGAGGAGTGTAGTCAAATGTCAAACTCCTTTTTTCACAGAAAAATTTTGAAAGATCTTTCCTCTGAAGACACACGGGATAGAAAAGGAGATGAGGAAAGTCCTGGAGTCTCCACTGTCACCTCCATGTCTGTTCCCACACCCATCTACCAGACAAGCACTGGACAGTACAGTATGTTACCCAAAACATCATCACAGTTTTTGCCTCAAAATACAGATTTTGTTAAATATTTGAGAAAGATGAAGGACAAAAGTTGGTTATTATCTAGTAGTCAGTAAAGTTAGTACATAGAAGTAACTGGTATCCACCAACTTCAGATAAACTCAGTGCTTTGTAATTTTAATTTTTGCACATTAAGATGTTTAAGGGTGTTGGTATGAAGCACACAGCAGTTCTTTGCTGGATTTAACCCAAAATGTCAGTGAAGACACCTATATATATATATATATATATATATATATATATATATAGTGGGCCACTCTTAAAGGCTCCTGTGGTATCAGAGAGGTAAAAAAATTAGGATTTGTTCCTTTGATGTTACTACTTGGTGTTGGTGGTGCTTCACACCGGCTCCTCTCCATCCCGTGAGGGTGGGGAGGCCCTGGCACAGGGTGCCCAGAGCAGCTGTGGCTGCCCCTGGATCCCCTGGACATGTCCAAGGTCAGGTTGGACACTGGGGCTTGGAGCAGCCTGGGGGTGTGAAAGGTGTCCCTGCCCATGGCAGGGGGTGGGGCTGGAGGGTCTTTAAGGTCCCGCCCAACCCAGCCCACTCCAGGATGCTGTGATTTACCTGTATTTTGTACTGTACAGCTACAGATCCCCTTGTCCATGTGCCTTCCCTCACAGTTGCCATCGCAGCCAACGGGCTGCAGCTGGCGGGGCCGGGGCCGGACGGGGTGCAGGGGCTTCAGACACTGACCATGGCCAACGCCAGCAGCTCCCAGCCCGGGACCACCATCCTGCAGTACGCCCAGACCTCGGATGGGCAGCAGATCCTGGTGCCCAGCAACCAGGTGGTGGTGCAGAGTGAGTACCCCCTGGGGACCTGCTTACACACCCCTGTCACCGCGAGTGTCACCTGCTAACGCTGCCCCGTTTGGTGTCCCCCAGCTGCCTCTGGAGACATGCAGACGTACCAGATCCGCACCACGCCCACCACCTCCTCCCTGCCCCAGACCGTGGTGATGACGTCCCCTGTCACTCTGACGTCACAGACGAGCAAGACGGATGATCCACAGCTGAAACGAGAGATCAGGCTGATGAAGAACAGGTACGTGAGTGCACCTGAGCTGCTCGGCTTGGTGAGTTTAATGTGCTGAGATCGTGGAAAAGACTTCCAGGATCGTAAAGTCCAACCCGTGACAGATCTCCACCAGAGCCCTGGGTGCCACGTCCAGTCCAGCACTGAGTGACACCTCCAGGGATGGGCACTCCAAACCTCCCTGCGCAGCCCCTGCCAATGCCTGAGCTCCCTTTCCATGGGGAAATTCCCGCTGATGTCCACCCTGAGCCTGCCCTGGCCCAGCCTGAGGCCGTTCCCTCTCCTCCTGGCCCTGTTCCCTGGCAGCAGAGCCCGACCCCCCCGGCTGCCCCCTCCTGTCAGGGACTTGTGCAGAGCCACAAGGTCCCCCCGGAGCCTCCTTTGCTCCAGCCTGAGCCCCTTTCCCAGCTCCCTCAGGAGTTCTCCAGCCCCTTTTGCTGCTCCAGCCCCTTCCCGAGCTCCATTCCCTGCTCTGGATACGCTCCCGCCCGCCCATATTTCTCTTGCAGTGAGGGTCCAGAACTGGAGGGGCCTCAACAGTGCCCAGCACAGGGGGGCAATCCCTGCCCTGGTCCTGTGCCACACCGTGGCTGGTACAGCCCAGGTGCCCTTGGCCACTTGGCCTTGGTGCTCCTTCCCCACGTGAGCACGCCTGGGCTTGTGGGAGATTGTGACCCAAACACAGGAAATCATGACCCAGACATGCTCCCTTGAGTCTCACAGTGTGGAGAAGCCAACATTGGGTTTCCCCTGCAGATTGGCTGCCATGTGTGTTAGCAGATCCTGCTGCATTTCCTGCTCTCCTCGGGCAGTTTTGGCTTGGTTTTGTTCCTCACTGCAGTTCCAGCTCTCTGGTATTGGTCAGTATTGTGACGTTCAGAAAATAGATCTCACCTCTAAAATAAAGAACTCTGCTTGTCTGTTGCAGAGAAGCTGCCCGGGAATGCCGTAGGAAGAAGAAGGAGTATGTGAAATGTTTGGAAAATCGAGTGGCAGTCCTGGAAAATCAGAACAAAACTCTAATTGAAGAGCTAAAAACTTTGAAAGATCTTTACTGTCATAAAAGTGTGTAAGAAGAGAAGGTAAAAACCTTTGGGGACTGGTGAAATATCAGAGGAGATTTTTTTTTTTTTATACTGAATTTTTTTAACTAGATGAAAGGTCAAAAATGAAACTTTTCTACCTAGATTTCACAGCTCAAAGACTCTATAGATTTTCTTTACAACGTGTTGGTGACAAAGTACAAACAGGAAACAAGAAAACCTCACCAAAATTCCTGCTGGCACAACTGGAAACTGATAAATTCAAGATTGCAGCTACAGCGGAAGGACAGTCACGTGTGGCGAGGCAGGTGATGAGAGTTTCTTTGAAAATTCCTATGAATACCTCTAATAAGGGAGGCAAAATTTGGTTACAAAGAAAACATGGATGAAACGGAATCCTTGCCATAGCTGACGTTGTTAGTAACATTTATAACCAGTGTATGTTTTGATTTCTTACTCTTTTTCAAGCCTTTTTCCTTCAGTTATTTGTCTGTAAATATTTTTATTTTAACCTGTAAGTTGGTATTTACAGGTGCAGATGATAAAAAAAGCTGATACTTTGCTTGAGGTATAAATTATGTTTTTACTCTTTCTCAGATGACAATTTAAAAAGTTGGGATGATTTTTTTCCATGTTTGCCGTGTTTATCAGATTGGGGAAGGATCTGCAGAAGGCAGTGAGAGGCCTGGTCCTGGAAATGTCTGAGGCACAGAAAATTGTGTTGATTTTCTTAGAGAATTCAACACATCAGTGATTTTAAAGCACAGTGTGAGGGACGAGGACTGGTGACAAAAGTTCTGAAGAATTTCTGAGATTAAACTTCTGAAAGTTTTTAATTTCGCAAGAGTTTGTTCTTAGTTCTGGGCATGAGAAACATCAATCATTGAAAATTTAATTGTGTGCTGATCATATCTACAATTAAACACTCAGTGCTTGTCCTGGCCGGGGATTCTCCTGGCCTTTGGAACATGAAACCAAATAGAAGAAAAATGATGTAGTAAAAAATGGAAGATCTATACCAAAGGGTTATGAGGTTCTAATCTCTGGTTTATTGCTGGAAGTAGTGCAAAATTACAATTTCCAGCCTAATTTTGTAAGGTAGGAGCTATTTTGCAAAGTAACGGTGTCTTTGTACGCAAATACTATATTGCAAACGGGGAGATGGTTGCTATATTTTGTAGCTAAATTGTGATCTTTACAAAACCTGAAATTGAGTTTCTATACGTATTTTGACAGTTTATATCTTTCATTTTAGTAACCAAATGAAATATTTTGTGAACCAGATTTTCAAGGATATATTTTTATGGATAGTACAAAGTCAAATGAGATCCTCTTTGGTGTAGGAGATACTTGAATTAATTTTGTATGTCTGTAGGCAACTTGCAGAAAAAATGGATCCTAAAGAGTATTGGGGGGAAAAAAAAGAAATTAGGGCTTTTTACTCCCCACAGTTGACAATATCTGCACATGAGATCTCATTGTGTCAGAGAGTCCAGTTTGTACAATTTTAATTTGTTTCAGGTGAAAATCACAAGTTTGACATGATCAGGACTCCTTTGCCTGGGGAATCTCCATTCTTGGAGATGCCCAGAGCTGCCTGGCTGTGGGCAGGACATGGTACTGGTGAGGACACGGTCCTGGGCAAGATGTGATCCAGGTGGTCAGGCCGTGGTCTTGGGCAGGTGCTGTAGGTGACTGCAGTGCTTCTTGCATGAGTAATAAACCATTTCCATAGCTGGGATTGAATCCTGCTTCCAGTTCTGTCAGCGGGAATTACTCCATGGACTGTGCTGTTCCGAGGTGTTAGAGCTCCGTGTGTGTCGTGCTAGCTCAGATCTGGATGGAATTCCAAGCTGTGCTCCCTCCCTGGATGTGTAATGCTTATCCCATGGTCAGTCAGTATTTTTGATTTTACTCCTTTGGGAATTAATGGACTTGTAGCAAGCAGAGCTCTTTGCCATGAGGAATCTGCATTCCACAATCTCCTGGTTAGTGGGCTAGAAAAGGATATTTTGTCCCTGAAGTTCCTAAGTCTCTGATTGTTGTGGACATGAGTCCCAATGCGTTTCCTTTAGGCCAGGCTGGAGTGTGACTCCTGGTTGCCATCATGTCAGAAAAAAGCTTTGTGACACATTAGAAATAAGGTTGGGAAAGTCCTAAACTGAGGGAGCTGCTCCTGGAGAGGTGTCAGTGTTTCCTGTTTCTTTGGTGGAATTTCAGGAAAATTGAACAGCCTGGAATGTGCCTGGAACATGCACCTCAGAGAACTGGACCTTTCTCTCCTCTCAGTGTGTCACCTGGCATGTGTGAGAGGGTTTGACCTACAGTTCTGAACTACCTTGGGAACTCTGTGGTAGCTGATCCTCACTGTGTTCTCTTTTTTTCTTTTGTAATATGGAATAATAATAAACAAATCTATCAAGTGTTAAGACTGTAAAAACCTGGTGGCCAATTCTTCTTGTATCCAGCAAGGGAAGCACCTGTCCTGCCAGACACACCAAGAGTCAATTTTTATACTCTTAAAATAGTGTGTTGGAAAGAACAGCTGATTTTCCATCATGGGAATATTAAACAGTTACACAAGTTTGCTCTTTAAGCACTGATCATGAAGTTCTTAGTTTGGATTTACTTTAAAATCTCAATTTTAAAGAGTAAAATCTCATTCCTGAGGGTAAGAGATGCAGCAGCTGATGCTGTTCTGCTGGTTGGTTCCAAACAGTCCGTGCTTTCCATGAATTGTAAATATTTGTTGAATCAATTAATGGTTGCAAATTTTGATCTTGGTAAATAAAGTCGCTAAAATATTATCATTCTGATGGTCCCTATTTATTTTTAATGAAGGTAGAGCTGCAGTGGTGCTGACCAGGTGTGAATGCCTGTGTGGGATCGGGTCATATGACAGCCAGGAATAAATAATAGTCGATTTTAGTGGATGAAACGGTACCTGTATACACCTGCCAGTGCTAAAAATCATGAGTGCAGAACAGCTTTTACCTTCTTGCAGGGTTTTTTTACCTTCTTAGTTTTCAATAAGCTGAGCCACACTTAAGGTTTGGTTAATTAAATGGTTAATTAAAACCTTTGCGTGCTCTGCTGGTTTTTACCCGGCAGAGGGAGCATCTGCCATCTCCAAACCCTGGTGCCATCACTGAGTGTATTTAACCTTCTGATGGCTGGAAAAGCACAGAAATAGGGTGGGAAGGAAGTGTTTCCAGTTGATAACATTTCTATATTCAATTTTCCTTAATAGTGCCAAGGCTGTTACTGTTTCCTCTACTGTCAGTGTGGATATCAGAGGCAGGAAACAAAAAATACAATTGCAAACATGACTCCTAAAAAGTAAGTGCACATCCTTTGGCTCTTGGTTTTATTGAGAGGCAGGAGGGAGCTCTTTTTTCCAAGCTTTCCCAGGCAGAACAGACCTGCACGAGGATGACACGATGCTTTGCCCCTCTACAAAGTCTGTGCGAGCACGGTGTGTGCCACAGTCAGGAGGATGGTGAGCGTTGTGCTCACGGGGTTCCGACTCATGTTGGTCAGCCGAAGCTTTGCTTTGATCCATTTTCTGTACTGAGATAGGCGGACGTAGATCCCAGGATATTTGGGGCGGCCGCAGCCAACCCCAAAGCTGGCGATGCCGATGAGGTAGTACTTGTCAGTGTCGGGGTGGTAACACACCAAGGGGCCCCCGCTGTCGCCCTACAAATGAACACCACAAAAACCGGTAGCATGTAACTCCTTCCAGGAAACAATTCAGGCAGTAATCATTGTATTTTTTAGATTCGTTTTAAGCAGCTCAGTTAACTGGACAGTCACAATGACAGTAACACGTGGGCAGTAGCACATGGACAACTCAAGGTAAACCTGGTGTTGCTGAAAGACGCGGAATCGGCATCCCTGAGGTTGGAAAGGCCCTCCAAGCCCAAGCCCAAGCTCTGCCTGATCCCCATCTTGTCACCCAGACCAAAGCACTGAGTGCCACATCGTTGTTCCTGGGACACCTCCAGGGAAGGGGGCTCCAAACCTTCCTCGCCTTCCAATGCCTGACCACCCTTTCTATGGAGAAATTTCTCCTGATTCTGGTCAGCACTGCACTGACCAGAGCCCCAGGCCTGCACTGCTTCAGTATCTTTTAACTCAGGTTCTGTTGTTTTCTCTCTGCACCTTTTCATGCCTAAACCGTCACTCCTCACTGAATTGGGGAATGTGTTGTGCACACGGTGTGGGAGCTCCAAGAGACACAGTAAGGAACACACATCCCGTGTCTTGGCCGTGTCACCTGCTTAGGGAAAACTGCTGAGAGAAGCAGGAACTGTATCAGACAAAGCACTTAGGATACATTATGGGGTTTAATTAGAAATGTCTCTGTGTCCCAGCTGGTGCTGCAGATTTTGCCAGTGCTTTGGACCTGAGAACTGGTTTTTCCGAGAAAGAGGTGGTGATTGTTCAGCATTTAAACGAAAATCATGCCACATCCCTGAGCCACTTCCTAGAGCCCTATCCCTGAACCACATCCCTGAGCCATTTTCTAGAGCCCTATCCCTGAGCCACATCCCTGAGCCACATCCATGTCCAGTTCTGCTCTCCAGCACAAGAACAGGTGAGACATACATGTGCTTCACACACGCTCCATGGTACAGTGACACGTGTCTGTCCAATGTTTTGTATCGTGTATCATTTACTGACACCTTCGTGGCATAAGTATGTTGCATTCTTTATCCTTCCTCTTTGTTCACTTACTCCTGTCATCTTCTCAATATCACCAAATTCTTTGTGTATGTTTTTGCTTTGCAATCACTGTCCCACCCTTTTATGATGCTTCCTTTGCATTTGACATTTTTCCAGTTAGTATTTCTGCTGTTTTAATTCATTATGCTACAAATCACGATGCTGCTGAGCGTCTGGCTTGGGAGTTCCACCGAGGCAGGTGGGGCACCACCTCCCTTCTCACCTGGCAGGCGTCCGTGCCTCCGGCCCAGGCGCCGGCGCAGAGCACTCTGTTGTCCATGAGCCCCGCGTACCCTTCGGAGCTGTTACACAGGCTGGGAGGGAGGATTTCCACTTGGGCTTCTTTCAGCACAGATGAGATTTTACCTTGAATGGAGACAGAATTTAGAAAGGGTGAAATATGCTGGGGTGTGTAGCAATTTTACTGTGGTTTTTTTCGTTTCGCCAGCCTAGGTGTGTTCCTGGACATGTTTAGACATGGATATGACACGGATCCGAGTGGGTTAAGGGTTTGCAGACTTGGGTTTGATGAAGGTTTTGCAATTCTTCCTCAGAAGAAGCATCAATGAGAATACACCTGCCTTGCTCAAAGTGTCAGAGGTGACTTATCAAACAGGCTCATACAATCCCAGCTGACCCCGAAACTCCCCCACACAACACCAACTGGCATTGAATTTGTACCCAGTGGGAGTAAAGAGAGAGTTGGAGGGGGTGTAGTCATTCATAAATCCCATGGGAACACCCCAGTTCACAACACGTGGCATCAGAATTGTTGCTTTTCAATAAAATAGCTGTTTCCAGCAGCCCATGTTGACCTGCACCACAAATCTCAAATCAGCTGGGTTTATTTTCCTTTTTTTCATGTTATACTTGGAAGAAAGTCTGGGAAATTTATTCCTGTGGTTACAGCTGTGTGGGTCTAACCTGCTTGTGATGGAAAACCCCTGAAAGCCGATCCTCACTGCAGAGTTAAATGACGTTGTGTGAGGAGACCATAACCTGAGCAAATCCAGTTAAGAGTCACAGAATGGTTTGGCTTGGGAGGAACCTTAAAGATATCTTGTTCCCACCCCCTGCCATGGGCAGGGACACCTTCCCCTGTCCCAGGCTGCTCCAAGCCCCATCCAGCCTGGCCTTGGACACTTCCAGGGATCCAGGGGCAGCCCCAGCTTCCCTGGGCACCCTGTGCCAGGGCCTGCCCACCCTCACAAGGAGGGATTCCTTCCCAATATCTAATTTGAACCCGTCCTCTTTCAATTTGGTGCCGCTGCCCCTTGAAAGGTGGGAAAAGCCCTCTAAGTTCCAAGTGCAAAGTGAGTTTATACATTCAGGGAGCTGGAGTGGGTGGAACCTGCTGGTGTGTGGGTGAGAATGTGCTCAGCAGTGGCCAGAGCCCATTACCCTTCTCGGCCGTGCGTCCCCAGCCACTGATGTAGCAGTCGGAGCTGTTCTCCAAGGGCAGGACCAGGGCGGCCGGGGGCAGGCACATGGGCTGCACGTAGAGGCTGTGCCGCACCGCCGATTTCAGCTCAAACACCGCCACGTCGTTCTCAAAGGTTTCTCTCTTGAACTCCGAGTGCACAATGATCCTCCTGATCCTTCTTTTTGCTGTGTGTGGACTGTGTTTTTGAAGGTTGTGCACGCCCAGGACGGCTCGCCAGGAACATGGATCCCTACGAGAGAATTCACATGGGTTTTACATCGTTTTAACCGTTTGTTTTCATAGAATCATGGAATCCAGGAATGGGTTGGATTGAAGGCACCTTAAAGCCCATCTCATTCCACCCCCTGCCCTGGCAGGGACACCTCCCACTGTCCCAGGCTGCTCCAAGCCCCAATGTCCAGCCTGGCCTTGGACACTTCCAGGGATCCAGGGGCAGCCCCAGCTGCTCTGGGCACCCTGTGCCAGGGCCTGCCCACCCTCCCAGGGAGGAATTCCCTCCCAATATCCCCTCTAACCCTGCCTTCTTTTGCTTATGCACCTCTAGGAATATACATTGAAAATTCCATAGTAAATATTTCCTGGAACAAATTTGCCTCATTACCATTCTGTCCATGTGAACACTCCCTTTGCCTATTGATGGTTATGGCTGTTGAGGAAAATTCAGATTAAGGATTTCAGATGACACCCAGATTTTTCCTCCCACCCCATCTCAGCAGAAGCCACCAGGAGATGTTAGTCTGACAAAGCTAAAAATGTGGTTTTATTTTGGACAAAGGAAGGAGGTTCATCCCCCACAATGCTCATAAAGACTCTGCTTGTACCTAGACCTGGGAAATCCATTATCTAGAAGTAAAAATGATGACTATCAAGTTAATATTAAATTTAGAAATAGGAGTAGAGTCATTCAGACCTAATTTCTAGTCAAGTAATGTTGAAAAAAACCTTTATTAAGTGAGATTTGAATTTGGCCTGGGATGAGCTATAAAATTCAAATTAACCTCCAAATTTAAGGTAAAACTTAAATTGATAAAGAGGCATTATATTGCAAATAAATGTTTGTTAAATGCAAACAAGGAGCTGATGTAATGAAGTCCTGATAAAGGATAAAATTCCAAAGTTTGCAGATTTTACAGTTCACTTTCCCCCAGGTCATGGCTGTGTCAACACAGTTGATGTCAACTGATGCAGATTGTGCAACTGTGGTAAAGGCTGGAAAAGAGACCAGTGCTGAGAGCTGAAATGCTCCAGAGTTGCTGTAAGGGCAGTTAAAAGTCTGCTCTGAGGAGTTATTACCACATTGTCCAAAAAAAAAAAAAAAAATTAAATGCCAAATTGTTGGTTCTGATAAACAAGAAAAAAAGGAAATAGTGTTAAAACTAATGAATTGGAGTGTTTATAATCTAAATATCACAACATTTCTTGGTGAGTTTTAGTGGTTCAGAAAACTCTATTAACCAGAAAAATCAGAGCTCCGTGGAACAAAGCAGCCCAAACTACTTTGGGGAATGGGCTGGGGAAAGGAGCAGAAAACCTGGGATGAGAGAGGGTCCTCCTGCTCCAGCTGCTGTTCCACAGGGAGCAGCTCCTTCCCCAGCCATGACCCCAGCACTAGGCTGGGGTGAATAGCCCAGAGTTGGAAAAGCCCAGGTTCGGGGTTGGACGAGAAGATCTCATCCAATGTCTCACTCTGTGATTCTATAAATCAAAACCAAACAGCCCCTTATTAGAAACAACCCAGGTAGTTCTGGCCCAGGCCAGAAGGGCACAGCCAAGATTTCTTGATGTTGACTTATGATTCTTCACTGATTATTCCTGATGTTGGCTGCCCAGGGAGTTGGTGGAGTCCCCATCCCTTGAGGTACCCAAGGAATGACCGGAGGTGGCACTCAGTGCTCTGGCCTGGGGACAAGGTGGGGATCAGTCACAGGTTGGACTTGATGGTCTTGGAGGTCTTTTCAACCAGACCTGTGCCCAAGCCCCTTCCCCAGCTCTGTTCCAGGCTCTGGATATGCTCCAACCCCTCAACGTCCTCCTTGCCATGAGGGCCCAGAACTGGACACAGCACTTGAGTGGCCTCACAGTGCCCAGCGCAGGGGGACAACCCCAGCTCTGCTCCTTCGGCCACACTGACCGACACAGGTGCCCGTGGCCTCCTTCCCCGTCCCAGGCCCCGCTGGGCTGGCATTCAGCCGCGGTGCCCAGGGCTCAGCCCCGGTACCTACGTCCTGCCGTCCACGCAGTGCCCGGCGGTCAGCACAGCTCTCCGGCTCAGCAGGACGCCGCCGCACAGGTGCACGAACCGGACACCACCGCGCAGCACCTGCAGGCTCACGACCCACGGCCACGCGCCCTCCGGGGCCTCGTGGCCCCCCACGATCCAGGACGCGACACTCCGGGCCAGCGGCAGCTGCTGCTGACACTCTGCAAAATACAATGGGCCCCTTAGAGCACCCGGAGGGCAAAACTGAGCTTTTGGGGCAGCGCTTGTGGGTGCTCAGGGTTTATGGGCTGGTCTTTATTTCTGTTGTTTTGGGGTTTTTGCTTGGTTGGGTGCTTGGGGGTTTTGGTGGGTCTTTTTTGTTGCTGGTGGTGGTGGTGCTGGTTTTTGGTTGGTTTTTTTTGGTTGGTTTGGTTTTGCATTTTGAATCTCCAGCATAACCACAGCACAGGAAGGATACGGACCTGTTGGAGGTGAGGACACCAAGTTGTTTAGAGGGATGGAGCAGCTCTGCTGTGAGGAAAGGCTGGGGGAATTGGGATTGGGAGGAAAAAAGCTTCAGGTTAACTGAACTATGGCACTCCAGTCCCTGAAGGAGCTGCAGGAAAGATGGAGAGAGACCTTTTACACAGGCCTGGAGTGTCAGGACAAGGGGCAATGGCTTCAAACTGCCAGAGGGCAGGGCTGGATGGGATACTGGGAAGAAATTCCTCCCTGGGAGGGTGGGGAGGCCCTGGCACAGGGTGCCCAGAGCAGCTGGGGCTGCCCCTGGATCCCTGGCAGTGCCCAAGGCCAGGCTGGACATTGGGGCTTGGAGCAGCCTGGGACAGTGGGAGGTGTCCCTGCCCATGGCAGGGGTGGAATGGGAGCTTTAAAGTCCCTCCCTTCCAGCCAAAACCATTCCGCGGATCTCTGCACTGCAGGACGCGCTGCCTCACAGATCCCGGCGTCTGGGGATCCCGGGACTTCTCAGCCGATGTGAAATACGCGTATTTATCTGACTAAGGTGTATTTCTTGAGTATAGATTTGCGGTTAGGCGCGCTCAGTCGCTGCTACTTTACGAATTCACCAAATTTCGGTGTAAATGAGGTTTTTCCTCGTTTCCCCCCACCACGGCCCGCTCTGCTCAGGCTCTTCCCCGCTCGCATCCCCCTTCCCCGACCCGGCCCCGCTGGGTCCCGGTACCGTCACCGAGGTCCCTCGGGGCCGTCCCCCCGGGCAGGGGTCCCGCGAGCAGCAGCAGCAGCAGCAGCAGCAGCAGCGCGGGCCGCGCCCGCTGCATGTCCGCCGAGGGCCGAAGATGGCTGCGGGGCCTGAGGGCAGCCCCGGCGGGAGGCGCCGTTGGGGCGGCGGGGACGGCGCGGGAGCGCGGACGGAGGAGCCGGTGAGGGGCGGGAGGGGCCGCCGGGCCCTCACCGACCTCTGCCAGGGAACCCTCACCTGGGGCAAAGCGTCACGGGGCCCGCCCTCACCTGAGCAGAGGTGCAGGGATCTCATCTCTGCAAAGGGTCAAGGTTTTCAGCCGTGGGTCAGGGGGCCCAGCCTCGCCTGAGCAGAGGTTCAGGGGGTCTCACCCTCGCCTGGGCCAAGGGTCAGGTTTGGGGGTTCAGGTTCCGTCAGGTGGAGCAGGAACAGCCGTGAGGGAGCGTGGGGAGGGGGCAGCAGGTCCGACGGAGCCCCAGCGACATGCCAGCTGGGGAGCACCTGAAGGAGCCCCGTCCCAGAGTTAACCAGGCACAGGCAGCAGTCTCTTTCCATTTATACATTTATTTTCTGCCTCCCGGGCGGGTTTTTTGTTGTCCTGGGATCCTCCCTGGCTGCACCGGGCTGGGTTAGCAGCAAGGGTTAACCCTGCAGCAAGGCAGGGTTAGCAGTGCCAGGGCTCCAGGAAGGAAACAGCCTCAAGTTACACCAGGGGAGGTTTGATTAGATAGGAGGAAAGATTTCTTCACAGAAAGGGCTGTCAGGCCCTGGCACAGGCTGCCCAGGGCAGTGGTGGAGTCACCACCACTGGAAATGTTCAAAAGACATGTGGATGTGGCATGTGGGGACATGGTTTAGTGGTGAACATGGTGCTGGTGCTGAGTTAACTGTTGGACTCTGATCCAAAAGGTCATTTCCAACCTTGCTGATTATGTGATTCAGAGACATTCAGAAAATTGACCCTCTCTTATCACCTGATAGTTTGGCTTCCGATTTAAGTCCTTCACTGTGTTACTGATACAGGCACGTGTGGAAGAGCCTGTGCCGTGCAGGGTGTGTTGGTCAAATGAAGAATTTTGGGGGACGGGGGGCAGGACAGGGGTTACTTCACCCCGTACCCCACGATGTGTGGCTCGATGGGCATCCAGGGCAGCGCCACACTTATGTGTTGTATCTTCAGCTCTGAGAACTTGGCCTCTTCCAGATTCTTCCATAGCTCTCTCGTGAGGCAGCATCCAGCAAAGATGAGTTTCCAAGTCGGGTAACAGACCTGCTGCCAAAAATACTTCCAGCTGGAATGCTCAGCGGCCACGTGCTCCAAGAAATAGAAAGCTCCTCCCTGGGAACAGAGAGTCTTCTTACAGCGGGTGTTGGGGTCACGCCAAGCGGCTCCCACCACCCCCTCTCTTCCCCTTTTCCCTCTTTTTTCCCTCCCCTCTGTCAGTTGGAATTAATGAAAGAAGGAAACATCCAGATATTCAAAATGCCCATTCAAAAAGCACAAAGAATTGACTTATTTGATCCCTCTTTTATTCCAGCAAGAGTTTGTTGTGGTTTTGTTTAAATTAGTTGTTACTATGACTGTTTTTTCCAAAGGAAACTAAGATAAATGTGCAAATCTGCTCCAACCCATCAGTTTTTCATAGAGGGCAGAGTTAGATGAGATATTGGGAAGAAATTCCTCCCTGGGAGGGTGGGCAGGCCCTGGCACAGGGTGCCCAGAGCAGCTGGGGCTGCCCCTGGATCCCTGGAAGTGTCCAAGGCCAGGTTGGACATTGGGGCTTGGAGCAGCCTGGGACAGGGGAAGGTGTCCCTGCCAGGGCAGGGGGTGGAATGGGATGAACTTTAAGGTCCCTCCCAACCCAAACCAATCCATGATTCTATGAAAATGCCACTTCAAAGGCTGAAAGTCTGTTGCAAAAATACCCCAACAAACCATCTGGTTTTAATCTGCAGCTCATTAGTAACTCCAAGGGAATAAGGTGTTTAATTAGACTGCTCTGGTCCTACAGGTAGAGCAGCTCCACTTCACAGAGGCTGAAGCAGTTCATTTAAAACAGATCTCTAAGCCTTGGTCAGAGCTTCCCACCCAAGGAAAATCCGGTGAGTGGGGAGGGACAACACCACATTCTGCTTTAAATGATGGGCTGTGATTGCTGCTAGCTTTGTAACTACTTTTAGTTAGCAGTATGTTGCTTTTAGGATTCTAAGCCTAAACCAGTCTGCCCAGTACCCTTTGCAGCACTCAGCCATACAGAGTGTTGTAGGAACCAAGCTGAGTCTGGGTTTTATGCTCAAACCAACTCTTTTCCACTTGTTTTTGTTTTTTTCCCCTTTCCCTGTGGCATGGTGCCTCTGGAGTAGGTGTTAAAGGTAATAACAGGTTTTTTTCCAGGTACTCACCGGCCGGAGCACCCGGAGCACTTCCTTCAGGGTGCTGCTGACGCTGTGCACGGAGCACAGCACCAGGGTGCAAACCACGGCATCCACGGAGCCGCTGGGCACCTGGTGCAGGTCTTCTCCCGCAGCCACCAGGAACCGCTCGTAGTGGAGGTGCTCGTTCTTCTTCATGTTTCTGGAGAGACTCTCCTGGAAGTGGGGGTTGATGTCGGTGCAAGTGATTTTGCAGCCCGGTGGGTAGAACTGGAAGTTGGTGCCGCTGCCAGTGCCTATCTCCAGCAGCCTCAGCTCCCCTGAGGGGCCTCTGAAATCAGGAAGATTACGGAATAGTTCCTGCTTGTGCTTCTTTGACTTCCTCTCGTGAACTACACCAATCTTGTCCAAGATGAAAGGAAAAAAGACCTTCCTGCAGAAGGGCTCCCACATGCCCAGGAAGGACAGCAGGTAGATGGGCGAGGCTAGCAGTGCCAGGCAAGCACGGAGCAGGAGGACGCTCGCACCGGCCTCTGGCATTTTCAGCGTGGGCAGAGGATCCACGCAGAGCAGAACTGCTTCTCCTGTGTGTTAGAGCTCGGGGAGTTCAGTCAGAGCTGCCTTCATGTACTCATCGTGTCCTCTCAAAGTACATTCAGCTGCTTGGGTTGCTCTGGCCGACTCTTTTCCGCAGCTGATTTCTAAGTCCGGTCACAGGCGAGGACAGAACAGTGCAGGTGCAGCCAAGCGGTGACCAGAGTGCCCCGGCTGGCAGGGGAGGAGCTGCCGGTTTGTTCCCGAGCCGGGACAAACTGGGCAGCACAACTCCATTTGTCCCTGGCAAAGTTCTCCAAGTGGCCTCATTGGGTGCTCGGCAGTTCCGGGTACAGTCATGTCTCTTAAAGCAGCCTGTGCTGCCCTGGGAAGCTGAGCCGAGCTCCGGATCTCTGCAGGAGTTTCATTAGGGGTTTGATTAATGTTTCACTTCAAGCAGTTGTTAGGGAGTTGATTTTCCAGCCGCTGTGAGTTGCTGGGTTTGCTCAGCAGCTCCGTGCTCTCTCTGAACAGCAGTTTTAAGTCTTTGCAGTTTGAGGACACCTTAAATCCTCTGGCAGGCGAGAACAGGCTCCCAGTGATCTTCCAGACCTTTGATGGGAATCATGGACAGAGATAAAAGAGTTTATTAATTCACTAGTTCTGCATGCAGCTTGTGGAGTTCGGGTTTTTATTTGGGTCGAATCAACACTGACCACTCCACGAACACATTCTGGAGGACTTTGTCAACTCTGTGGTCACCAGAGTTTTCCAAAGGATTTGGTGGCAGCGTGGATCAGCCATTAACAGGTGACAGCTCTGCTCCAGGTGGCACGAGGATCCAAGGTCCCTAATAACCTTGGAACAGTTCTGCTGGGGGGTGCGTTGGAGTTTTGTTTTCCTGGGAATGCCACCAGTGTGTCTCCTCCTCCCTCTGGTGGCAATAAAGCAAATTAAACCCGGGAGTAATTAGGTGCTTCATTAATGAGCTCTGTTGTTTTCATGCCTCCACCTTGTGGCAGCTACAAACAGATTGAACAATGGGAATCACAGAATCGTTTAGGTTGGAAAAGACCTCCAAGATCGTGTCCAGCCTTTATTTGCTGTGTGTTGTGTGTGCGGAGCACAAAATGCGGGCAGTAATGGATTGTTTTATTACAATCTGGTTGTTTATGCGGTTTTAATTCCTTGCTGCTGTGCTGCAGGGAGTCACGGAAATGGTTAAAGTGGCCAAGGAAAGTGGGGAAGTGTCACTCGGTTGTGCAGGAATTTGTGTTTCCCCTGGGACTGCATCTCTTCTGGGGTCTGGTGGGATCACTGAGGTCCGTTAGGAAGTTTTTTGTGGTTTCTTATCCCTAGCCACCCCCCTTGGTGTTGACCAGTTTATTCCTCAAGCTCCTGGCTCAGGGATCCCTCACACAAACCGAACCAAGGCCCCTAGGCCAGGGTGTCCTTGAAGTGTTTCTGGTGCGCAGCTCAGGCAGTCCGGGGGTGTCCTAGTTGGAATCCCAGGGGTGCTCCTGAAATTCACAGGGATGACCATGGACACAGGGATGATGGCAGTGATGGGCACAGGGATGATGGCAGTGATGGGCACAGGGATGATGATGATGACGATGATGATGGACACAGGGATGATGACGATGGTAGACACAGGGATGACGATGGACACAGGGATGATGGCAGTGATGGACACAGGGATGATGATGATGATGATGACGATGGACACGGGGATGATGATGATGGTAGACACAGGGATGATGATGATGGACAGAGGGATGACAATGACGGACACTGGGATGATGACAATGACAGTGATGGACACAGGGATAATGATGATGATGATGGACACAGGGATGCTGATGGACACAGGGATGATGGTGATGATGAGGTGGTGATGATGATGATGGACACAGGGATGGTGATGGACACAGGGATGATGCTGAGGATGGTGATGATGGGGACGGACACAGGGGTGATGGTGATGGACACAGGGATGCCGATGGACACAGGGATGATGATGATGATGATGATGGTGATGATGGACGCAGGGATGCTGATGGACACAGGGATGATGATGGTGATGATGATGATGATGATGGTGATGATGGACACAGGGATGCCGATGGACACAGGGATGATGATGATGATGATGGTGATGGTGATGATGGACACAGGGATGCCGATGGACACAGGGATGATGCTGCTGCTGCTGCTGCTGATGGTGATGATGGTGGTGATGATGATGGTGATGGTGATGATGGACGCAGGGATGCCGATGGACACAGGGATGATGATGGTGATGGTGATGGTGATGATAGACGCAGGGATGCCGATGGACACAGGGATGATGATGATGATGGTGATGATGATGATGGTGATGGTGATGGACACAGGGATGCCGATGGACACAGGGATGTTGCTGCTGCTGCTGCTGCTGCTGGTGATGATGATGGTGATGGTGATGATGGACGCAGGGATGCCGATGGACACAGGGATGATGATGGTGATGATGATGATGATGATGGTGATGATGGACGCAGGGATGCCGATGGACACAGGGATGATGCTGCTGCTGCTGCTGCTGCTGCTGATGATGATGGTGATGGTGATGATGGACGCAGGAATGCCGATGGACACAGGGATGATGATGATGATGATGGTGATGGTGATGATGGACGCAGGAATGCCGATGGACACAGGGATGATGATGATGATGATGGTGATGATGGACGCAGGAATGCCGATGGACACAGGGATGATGATGATGATGATGGTGATGGTGATGATGGACGCAGGAATGCTGATGGACACAGGGATGATGATGATGATGATGGTGATGGTGATGATGGACGCAGGGATGCCGATGGACACAGGGATGATGATGATGATGATGGTGATGGTGATGATGGACACAGGGATGCCGATGGACACAGGGATGATGCTGCTGCTGCTGCTGATGATGGTGATGATGGTGGTGATGATGATGGTGATGGTGATGATGGACGCAGGAATGCCGATGGACACAGGGATGATGATGATGATGATGGTGATGGTGATGATGGACGCAGGGATGCCGATGGACACAGGGATGATGATGATGATGATGGTGATGGTGATGATGGACACAGGGATGCCGATGGACACAGGGATGATGCTGCTGATGATGGTGATGATGGTGGTGATGATGATGGTGATGGTGATGATGGACGCAGGGATGCCGATGGACACAGGGATGATGATGATGATGGTGATGATGATGATGGTGATGGTGATGGACACAGGGATGCCGATGGACACAGGGATGTTGCTGCTGCTGCTGCTGCTGCTGCTGATGGTGATGATGATGGTGATGGTGATGATGGACACAGGGATGCCGATGGACACAGGGATGATGATGGTGATGATGATGATGATGATGGTGATGATGGACGCAGGGATGCCGATGGACACAGGGATGATGCTGCTGCTGCTGCTGCTGATGATGATGATGGTGATGGTGATGATGGACGCAGGAATGCCGATGGACACAGGGATGATGATGATGATGATGGTGATGGTGATGATGGACGCAGGGATGCCGATGGACACAGGGATGATGATGATGATGATGGTGATGGTGATGATGGACGCAGGGATGCCGATGGACACAGGGATGATGATGATGATGATGGTGATGGTGATGATGGACGCAGGGATGCCGATGGACACAGGGATGATGATGATGGTGATGGTGATGATGGACACAGGGATGCCGATGGACACAGGGATGATGATGGTGATGATGGTGATGATGGTGATGATGGTGATGATGATGATGGTGATGGACACCGGGATGCCGATGGACACAGGAATGATGCTGCTGCTGATGGTGATGATGATGATGGTGATGGTGATGATGGACGCAGGGATGCCGATGGACACAGGGATGATGATGGTGATGATGATGATGATGGACACAGGGATGCCGATGGACACAGGGATGATGCTGCTGCTGCTGCTGCTGATGATGGTGATGATGATGATGGTGATGGTGATGATGGACGCAGGGATGCCGATGGACACAGGGATGATGATGATGATGATGATGATGGTGATGGTGATGATGGACGCAGGGATGCCGATGGACACAGGGATGATGCTGCTGCTGATGATGATGGTGATGGTGATGATGGTGATGGTGATGATGGACGCAGGGATGCCGATGGACACAGGGATGATGATGATGATGGTGATGGTGATGATGGTGATGGTGATGATGGACGCAGGGATGCCGATGGACACAGGGATGATGGTGATGATGGTGGTGATGATGGTGATGATGATGATGATGATGGATGCAGGGATGCCGATGGACACAGGGATGATGATGGTGATGATGGTGATGATGATGGTGATGATGATGATGATGATGGACGCAGGGATGCCGATGGACACAGGGATGATGATGATGATGATGATGATGGTGATGGTGATGATGGTGATGATGATGATGGTGATGGACACCGGGATGCCGATGGACACAGGGATGATGGTGATGATGGTGATGGTGATGATGATGATGATGATGATGGTGATGGTGATGATGGACGCAGGGATGCCGACGGACAAGGCCCGGGGCTTCCCCGCTCCCCCCGCGCCTCTCTCGGTGTCTCCGGAGCGCCCCCCTGCGGCGCGCGCGGGGCGGGCGGGGGCCGGGCCGGGCGGGGGGGGGAGCGCCGGGAGCGCACCAAGATGGCGACACCCGCAGTCCCTCCCGCAGCTCCCCCCGCGCCGCAGTCCGGCAGCGCCGCGCCGGGGCCGCGCTGAGCCCGCCCGACACGGTGAGTCGCAGCCCCCGAGACCCCCGCGGGCTCCACCCGCAGCTCCCCTCGCTTATCGTTCTGTTGGATCCATCCCCCCGTACCCCTTCGCGCAGCCCCCCGGGGGCTCTGCCGCAGAGCGCGGCCCGGAGAGCCCCGGGGACATCGGAGGCGGGTTGTGGGGCGGTGCGGGGGGAAGGGCCTGGGGAGCCCCCAGCCCCAAATCCGCCGCGTGAGGAGGGTCCCGGAGCCTTCCCCCTTCTCAGCCGCCCCACCGGTGGATGCCCGGTCACCCCGCGCCCAGGGAAAGGGATCGGGGGCGCCGGTTCTCTGCCCACTCAGCGCTGCCCTCCGCGCCCCATCCCGAGCCGCGGGGCTCCGGCAGCCGCTGCCCAGGCCCGGGAGGCTCCGTCCGCTGCAGCCCGAGGCCCCCGGCCCTGCGGGGAGTGGGGGGGGGGGGGGGGGGACGGTGCCAGGCCCGGGCTCGGGCTCAGCGTCCCCCAACCGGTCTGGGAAGGGGCAACCCTCTGCGCCCACCCTCGACCTGGAGCCCCGTTTGGGCCCCATCCTTCCATCGTTCCATCTATTCCTGCATCCCTCCCTCCATCCCTCCCTACATCCCCCCTCCACCCCCGCTCCACCCCACAGCCTGGGGGGCCCACGGGACCCTCCTCCTACGCCCCAAATTCGGGTCCGTGCTCTTTGCATTGTAGGAAGGGAGAACCCGAGTTCTCCTCGATGTCCCTTCCCCCTCGGCCCTCGCTGCAGCGCTGCTCTATCCCTCCGCCACCCCCTGCTCCCACCGCTCGGCATGCAGAGCCTGCCCTGCCCGGAGAGGGGGGGATCTTGGAGGACAGGGGGTTTTTTGGGAGCGGAGGCGGGCAGGGGGATGCTTGGGGCAGCCTTGGTGTTCCACCAGCTGACCCAGCTGTTGGGTCAGCATCGTGGTTGTGTCTCTTCCTTCCCTCTTTCCTTCCGCCACAGATTTTGGGGGGGATGGTGAGGGCAGATTTGGTTTATATTATTTTTTCCCTTCCTGCTGGGAGGGAATTGCACATTCACGAGGTTTTTCTATTAAAAATCTGGGTGTCTTCCTCCCCTCCCCCTGCGTTCTGGTGCAAACTGATGCCCAGCTGATGTGGGGGTGGGGACACCGGGAGATGCTCCACGGCAGCGGCTGCGGATGATCCGGGGTGAAGTCGGAAAGTCTGGGAAGGGGGTGTGTGTGCAAGGGGCAGCAGCTGGATCCGGACCCTCGGGCCCTGAGCTGAATTTTGGAGGGTGATCCCAGGTGTGGGAGGATCATTCTTGTCCCCTCCGTGCCGTGTCGCAGCGGTCGGCGGGAGCCCCCCGAGGGGCCGCGCAGGTGGGGCGGGTTTCGCGGCTCCGGTTCTGTTTGTGCTGTGTGTGGACGTGTAACCCGGTCCTGGCACACTGCAGCATTCCACCCGCACCGGCAGCCGTGACCGGGACGTCCTCTTTTCACACCGGGAAGATTTAATTGGGAGGAACGGAGGGGCGGGGGGTCCCCGTCCCCCTCCTGCCGGTGCCTTTAGAGGCGGAAAGGGAGGAAAGCGTGACGGTGGTGGTCTTCCCGGGCAGTCCTGGTGTGGAGGGATGGGGCCTGGAAATAGTCCTGTTTTCCTGTGTCGGTGATGGAGGTTCCAGGAAGCTCTGGGGTCGGTTCCTCCAGCGGGGCAGAAGGTGTGGGCAAGGCTGGAGGGGCCCATGGGCCGCTCCCCGCCTGCCTGCCCGCAGCCAGAGTCCCCTGTGCCCCTGACTGTCCCCTCGGGCCCATCCTGATCTCGCCGTTCTTCAGGGGCAGGTGCGTCGCATAAAGTTGCTGAAGCTGTTTGGGATCCCTAAATAGCCCTAGGCTTGGGGAGTTGGTGCCTTTTGGAGTAACAAGCCCTTGCACTCTGTTGGGACCTTTCCCTGATGGGTCTGTCCTAAGGCCTCCTGGAGCTCCAGTGCTCGGGTTTTCCATCCTTTGTGTGTTTAGAAAGTCCCTGTTCTTCACTTTAGTGTTTTATATAAAATTAACAACATGACCGAAGGGCTACTTGATCATTTTAACACATTTGGGTGCTTCTGCAGTGTTGTTCATCCAGGGTGGAGGACCTGGACCCATCGCAGATAATTTAATCAGTTATATAAGCTTGGATGTATGGCTTAGATGTAGATCATGGTATAGATACTGTACTGCTCAGTGGAACAAGTATAATCCTGTGGCTCTTTGGTGGGAGGAGGTTTCTAATAGGCAGGAGGGCGAGCGATCACGTGCCTCAGGAAATGGAGCATGGCCGTGCCTTCATTCTGTTAAATAAAGCAGAAACAAAGTCAGCATTGAGTGGAAATGAAGGAGCTTCAAAACACAAATCACGCTATCATCTTCCTCCTGTTTGTTGCCGTGTCTGTGCTTGGTGGTGGGGCTGCCTGAGTGTGTTTTTCATTAAAATGACCTGGTATGGGTTTCCATCTCGATGGAGAGTTGCTGTTTTTCAATGGCTGAGTGGTGCTGGCCCCGAGGCCGTGCGGCTCCGTGGGCTCCTGCCGTCACATGGTAGCCCTTCGCTATCGATCGCCTTCCCCCGAAGCGGCTGCGACTCCATTGACATCGACAGATACACTGGGATCAATAATTTATTGTTGAGTTCAGAGCAATGGGCTGGGTTAGAGCAGGAGCAGTAAAACAATGAAACGAGTTGGGAACAAGCACAGGGGGAATAATTTCAGGAGCCACAGAGAGGAAACGCGTGCGATGGCTGACATTGGTGATGGTGGGGTGGAGAGCTGGTCATTGTGGGACCGCTGGCCGCAATCTGGTGGGGTTCAGGAATGACTAAGTGCTTGGACTGTCCCCTTTGTGCCTCATTATCCCATTTCTGTGCAGAGGTGGAGAATACAAGTAGGGAAGAAGTGGCTTCCTGCTGCAGGAGTATTACAAAACCTCCCTGACATTAGCTCAGGTTCCAGTCTGGCTTTTAACACTTCACATGTTCTTCTGTCTTAGGCAAAACTGTCTCCTTTTCAGGAGGGATTTCTTCACAGAAAGAGTGGCCAGGCCTTGGAAGGGGCTGTCCAGAGACTGGTGGAGTCCCTATCCCTGGAGGTGTCCAGAGAATGGCTGGACATGGCACTCAGTGCTCTGGTCTGGGTGGCAAAGTGGGGATCCGTCACATGTTGGACTCGATGAACTTGGAGGGCTTTTCCAGCCTCAGTGATTCTGTCTTGAAGTGCTGTTCCAAAGTTAGAGCCGCTTCTGCCTTCCCTTCCCTCAGCCTTGTCCTGGAACTGTTATTCCTGCCTAATGGAGCACTCCAGCAGATGGGAGAGTTTGAGGAGGAAGAGCAGCTCGTGGGGCCTGGGCTGTATCAAAGCTGTGTCTTTGCTCCTTCCTGAACAGAGCCATTTCAAAATTCAAAGATCTTGCTACCCTCTGAAAGTCCCATGCCATGCTTCTTGTACTTCTGCCCCAGCAGGAAAGTGAGAGGAGTTTATAATGAAGTCTGCTGAGAGCTGATTTGGGGAGGAATGTTTGTTGAGTACTGTGTGACACCTGCTGAACTGTCCAGGTGGTGGTATTAAAGTTACAGGAATAACTATACAGGTGGTCTTAAAGTTGTGGAAATGAGCCCTTCATTGCTGGAGAAGGGAGCAGTGAGTTGTGGAGAGTGAGAAAGTCCCCCCTGAGTCCCCCTTTCTCCAGGCTGAGCCCCCTCAACTGCTCCTCAGTGTGAGATCTGTCACCCAGGTGGGAAAATGCTCTGGAAACATGAGGTTGAATGACAAATGTGGCCATTGCAGTGGTGTTTCCAGTGGGAGATGAACTTTTTTCTTGTCTCTTGAGTGAAATCAGTTGCAGGACGGTGATGTCAAGACAACCAGGAATAACTGACATTAGCAGAGGGAGATGTTTGGCTGAGCAGATACTCGGGGTGTTTAGGAGGGAAGAAAACAGTGTTGCTCCATAAGGAAACCTGGGTTGTGTTCCAGCACATGGCAGAAATTCCAAGAACCATGTTTTAACAGAGCATTAGAAGGGGGTTATTTATTCTCCCCCCTTTCGTATTTGTCCCTTTTGTACCCAAACCATCTGAGTGCTCCACAAGCAATTAATTCCCCCAAAATTATGGTGTAAAATAACCATTCCCTGACTTCTGTTTGATGGGTTGTGGATGGGCTGAATGAACAGAACGAGGAGTTAAATTTGGGTTAGTGGCTGAACTCTTGCACAAAAGCTATTTTGAACAGCTCTTTGTTCACAAGTTTGAATGTGAAAGGAGGAAGTTGAAGCACTTCAGGTTCTTTAGTTTGTGAACCTCCAACTTCTGTGTGAGTTTGGATATAAACACGAGTCAGCTTTGAGTAATGACAGAATACAGAACTGGGGATTAATTAATTAACTGGGATTAACTAGTTCTGATTCTTGTAACTTGCTGAGGGATGTTACTGAAGCCACACAGCTACTGGGAGGAGGTGAGGACCCTGCAGGAATCGGTCTTAGTTGGTCTTTGTTAAAGTATTGTTAAATAACGATATGTTTCTGTGTGGTCAAGTCTTCAAGGCCAGGCTGGACAGGGCTTGGAGCAACCTGCGATGGTGGAAGGTGTCCCTGCCCATGGCAGGGGGTGGAACAGAATCAGCCTTCAGGTCCCTTCAAACCCAAACCATTCAACCTTTCTATGATGCTAGTATTTTTCTGTTGCTGTTGGTTGCTTTTCTCTTTCCTCTGTATATTTCTGTTCATTTTTCTACCTTTAGAGGTGTGTCTGTCCAAGTTCAGGTCTTCCATGGCCATTTCAAGACCATGAGCACTTCCCTGCCCTGTCCCAAGTCTGCCCTTGACGTCCACCTTGAGCCAAGCACCCGGGGAACTTCCACAGGGTTTTACATAGGGTGGGGAAACACCCAGCATCAAGCAGTAAGTGCTGCTTGGGAATGGAAATACTTCCTTTTTCTTCCACTTTATAGCATCAAATGTGCCATGAGAGCTTTCCTGAAGGAAAGGTCCCTCCTTCGCTGCTGCTGCTCACATCGCTGCCCCTTCTCATGGGTAAAACTGGCCTGTTCTAGACACAGGATTCACTGCAGAGGGGAATTGGAGGCTGAAGGCTACTTCCAGCCGTGGACTTCCCCATGGATGGATATTTTGGGTTTGCTTGAAGCTTTTTAGGCTCTCCTGCAGCAGGATTTCAGGGAGCTGTTCATCTACGCCGTGTTTTCCTTCCTGCCTCAACCCTCACGTTGGAACCAAGAGCCACGTGTGTCCATGTGGGTTATGTAAAAATTCACACAGAAGGTCTCTCTCTCTCAAAGACACACTGTGAATGGCTGAGTCTTGGTAATTAATACAGGAAGAAATGTATTAAAGCAAGGAAATTGCCTCAAAAGTGTTTTTTAATTTATTTTGACGATCAGCTTGAATAATTTATTGGAATATTTCATAATGTACCAGTAAATGGACTGCTGGGAACATTTAGAAAAAATATTTGAGTCTTAGCAACTGGGCACCTCAGTGCAGCAGTTTCTGGTGGAAAATCTTTGGCATTTGCACAACGTGTGTGTTGTGTGCACCCAAATCCAAGTTCCCAGGACGAATTCCTGGCTCCCTGGCAGCGGCTGGGAGCAGCAGTGCAGTGTCATTCCCAGCGCAGGTACCCATGGATCCCTAACCCACTCACCCTCTTCTGCAGCTCACCTGGATGCTGAGTCTCTGTCAGTGCTGGTCTCACAGCGTGGTGTTATTCCCAGTGGGGTTTTCCGTGGATAACCCTCTTCCCTAATTCACCCGGACACCGAGTCTGCGCCACGGTTTTCAGAACGTTCCTCTTGTTGGAGGTTGAAAACCATGATGTGGGAAGGGCCGAAATAAATCCTAGCATGTATCCATATCAGTTCCTCATATCCCAGCAGGACCGTTCCTGGTTGGAAAATAACATTTACAAGGTTTTTAGTTTGCAGAAGCTTTGCCAGGCAGAGCAGCCCAGGCAGTGCCAGGCCAGCCCAGCTGTGGAAGTGTCTTCCTTGATGAAGGTGAGGTTGAGCCACACCACTTATTTTGTCCATTACCTCGATGTGGGATAGTTTATTGGGAAAACAAGTGAAGTCAGGGCAGGCAAGAACACCCCAAGGACTGAGACCCTCAGGTCACTCTAATGTGTTGCTAGTACACAAGAAACAGCCCTGGATGTAATTCCAGAATGCCCAAACATGGAGAAACTGCTGCCATGTGCAGCTGTGAACCAGATTTGGGGAATGGTGTTGGTTTGTTGGGTTTGGTTTTGTTTTTTCCCTTTAAATGGCCAATCAGCTGAGTGGGTGCCTCCAGTTGTGGGTTGTGTAATTGTGCACAAATTCCTTCATGCCTTCATTTTTTCCCTTTTTTATGCTGTGTCCCTGAGCTACTTTGGTTTCTAAATTCAGGCCTTACATATTTATCTGTGCCATTCAATTAGACCACATCCCCAATGCTGCTCTATAGTTTCACAGTATGTGAGAAATTTGGTAATTAAATGCATGCAAATGCTGCAAGAATAGAATAAATTAATTTTCCTTAATATCAGCAGGCCATTTGGTGATGTCTCAGAGATAATGTGACCAAGATACTGGCTCTTCTCTCCCCTTTTCGCCATCTTTTTGGAGTCTTTACTATTATTACTCTAGAAATACCCAGTCAGGTTTATAGGAAGAGAATCCCAGCCCTGCTGCACTCTGGAATTACATAAGGAGGGAGATCTTTACTCCAGGTTTTTTTGGCTCTCCAAATAAAACCTGAGCTGGAAACAGCATTTAAGCCCAGCTTCAGATTTATGTGTGGATCGGAGGGTGTAAAAGGTTGTGTCACAGCAGTTGCCAGGGATAACCTGAGATCCCTCAGAATACTTTGCACTGCGTGTTCCAGCTCTGGAAATGCTGTGTTGAAGGCTGGCATCTCCAGGTATTCGTACCAAGGACTCGGTTCTTACTCGGTGTTTGTTCCTGCAGCCCACTGCACTCCAGAGAGTTGTGGTTCTCCGTTCCGGTGATGGCTCCGGCTTCCCTGAACTCCTCCCACGTGAATACAGCACAATCCTCATGGCCTGGGCAGGCTGTGGGTGCCTGACCTCGTGCTGAGACAGCTGAATTTTAACAATTTGGCTCTATGTCATAGTTTCCAAGGAATCTGAAAGTCATTCTTTTCAGAGATTCCAGATCTTTAATATTTATTTGGGTGCTGTGTTTGTGTTGCCTTAAAAGATCTAACCTTACTGGTTATCCTCCTCCTTGCTTGAGGGACCTTATCCCGAGTGGCTTTGGGATTCCTTTTGTGCCGTATCCTCATGGTTTTTATGCCTTTCCTCTTGGATTTTGGGTCCCTCCCCGAGCACCGTGTCAGGGCTGGGTTCTCTTCCAGCCTGCAGCACTGCAGTGCTGTTGCATCAGTGCAGGGTTTCTGTCATCCCTCTCCTCCCTTGGCCTCCTCCCGGAGTGAGAACAGCCTGACGAGGTACCAGCAGCTCAGAAATGCATCGTATTGCTGCTGCTGGTTCTGGAGCGAGAGCTGGCACGAGGAGCAGAGCTGCAGAGCGTTTGTGGGCGGCTGCGTTCGGGGGAACGAACTTCCTCACAGCTCTGCTTGTCATGGGAGTGGGTGGAGGAGCGCAAGGGGCTCCATGGAGGGATGGGGCAAACCCTGCCCGGGGTCTGGGCTCCTTGGAGGCTGGAGGCTCTGGGAGCTTGTCCTCACCTGTGCCCTGTACCCTTCCCTTTTCTTTTGTCATTTATGTTGTATGTGATGCAAACAAAACCCTGTGTCTAACCCAAATATCAGAGAAGTTTAACTTTCAGAAATTGCTGTTGTGCTTGATGGAGGTATTTTTTAATTATTTCATTTTTATGGCCTCAAATGAATAGAAACCCTGATAATTGATAGAATCATGGAAGGGTTTGGGTTGGGAGGGACCTTAAAGATTGTCCAGTTCCACCCCCTGCTGTGGGCAGGGACACCTTCCCCTGTCCCAGGTCGCTCCAAGCCCCAGTGTCCAACCTGGCCTTGGAAAATTCCAGGGATCCAGGGGCAGCCCCAGCTTCTCTGGGCAGCCTGTGCCAGGGCCTCCCCACCCTCCCAGGGAGGAATTTCTTTATATAGTTCTGTATCTGTAAAATGAAAGGGTGAGATCTGACTTCCCGTCGCAGAGCTGTGATGTGCTCCGGAGCAGGAGAGGCAGGCAAGCCCAGTGAGGGCTTGGTCCTAGCAAAAGAGCATTCAGAATTCTCCTCAGACACTTATTCAGTGCTGGAGTCATTAATGGAACTTCTCATAGCTGCAGGAACACCTGATAGGGCACCAAGGAGCATTTTTTGGGAATGCTCAGCATACTCAGCTCACGTTGGTGCTGGTGCTGTCATAAACCCAGCCCTGAGTTACTCCTGTGTGTGTACCAGGGAATGCTTTGCTGAACACCTTGTCAGCAGAGTGAAGGAATGTGCTGGTACCCAGGCCTGTCTGGACCAGGCTGAGCACCTGGTCCAACTTGAGCTGGCTTGGAATTTTGTCTAAAAATCGGTTTGGCTGAGAGCGGTGACTGGTCAAACTGTTTTTGCAGGAAAACAGCGGCTTTGAGGATGAAGTTGCTTTTCAGGATGTTTTTTATAGAGTAGTTTGTGTTCAGGAGGGCCCAAGTCGGGGTGGCCCCCGCTGGGGCTGGGGGAGATCCAACGAACTGCTTCCTGCCCGTGCCGTAGAACTCATTGAAGTGGCACCTGGGGCAGTGACAGGTGGGTTCAGCTGTGTCCAGCCTTGGCGTGCACATGCCTGGAGCTTGTTTTGGGAACGAGCCAGCAGCTCTGTTCCTCGCTCCGTGGGGCTTTGGAGAGCAGGGTTACCTGTGGCTCTGCAGTGCTCCGTCCGTGTGTTTCTGACGTTGTGCCTGTGCTTGCTCCCCGCAGAGCTGACCTGCCCGGGGTGCAACATCGCTAAAGAAGCTGCTGCAGGATGAAAAGATGGCAGCGCGGCTGCTCGCACCACCAGGCCCCGAGAGTTTTAAGCCCTTCACTCCGGAGTCTCTGGCCAACATCGAGAAACACATCGCGGAGCTGAAGAAGAAGCAGCGCTCGAAGCAGGACAGCAGCCACCGGGATGACGATGAAGACAGCAAACCAAAACCAAACAGTGACCTTGAGGCGGGGAAGAATTTGCCTTTCATCTACGGGGACATCCCTAAAGGGCTGGTTGCTGTGCCACTGGAGGACTTTGACCCTTATTATATGACCCAGAAAGTGAGTCTGCAAGAAAGGAGTTGCTAAAGCGCCTTTTTCTTGGGAAATTTCAGGTTTGGGTATGGTTTAAAAACAGAAGACAAAGAGAGTCTTGGATGGGCTGGTTTGGTTGGTTTGCTTTCTTATGTATTTTTCTGTGAGGTTTAATAGAGATGGTATGATCAGTCTTTAAGGATGGAGTTAGGAGAACAAGCTCTGGAAACTAAAAATAGTCCAAGTTGTGCTAATGTGCCAATTTTAACCATCAGGGCAATAAGAAGAATTTAATTGAGGGGTAACAGTGAGGATTTCAGTGTGTAGTTCATCACTTCCGTGGAATTCAGCCTGAAGTTGATGGCTGTGAAACACTGGGACACAGAATCACGGCAAAAAAGGAGATTCATTAACTCGCTGTCATCTTAATTTTTATTTGTCTGGAGCTAAGGTGATGTGGCAGGAGGCGTTTGTGGGTGCTGAGGTGTTTGAAGAAATGGTGTTGTGAGGGGAGCGGGGAGTTGGCAAACTGTGCTGGGGATGGAGGGGAGGGATCCACTGGTGATGGAACGAGGAGCATGGTCACTGATTTGTTTAGAAGGCTAAAACTGAGGTTCTTTACTGTTTAATTTCCTTGCTTTCTTTGATACAAGTTTGGCTGAGCCAGCTGAGCCAGTCACCATCTCAACTGGGGCTCAGCTGTGCCACTGGGGGAGCTGCAGATTGAGCTGTGTGGGTGACAGGAGCTGGGATGTGGCTGTTCAGAACTCAGGCAGAATTGGCTGCGTGTGAAATCCGTGCCATGGGTGACCAGTGGTTGATGAGTTTTTATTGGGGCAGACGTTTGTGCCGTGCTCAGAAGTGACTCTGTGACTGGCAGGGCGTCACTCACACGGAATCAGCTGAATTTGGGGAATGATGTGTGTCACTGACCCTTCTCTGCTGCGTTTACACTGGTTAATGGTTGTTTCTTGTGCCAGGGGTGCTGAGGCAGGTACTGGCTCAGAACAGGGCTGTGAAATCTGGGGATCTGTGTGTGTTGCATCGTGGTGCCCAGCTGATGTGGTCCTTCAGGGGATGCCTTACCAGGAGCTGCTGTGGGGAGAAGGCAGCTCAGTGATCCTCAGGAGTACTTGTTATTTATTAAACAAATATTTTCTCTTTATTAAACCAATCTGATTTTGGGGAGAGCAGGTCATGGAATTATGGGATGGTTTGGGTTGGGAGGGACTTTAAAGATCATCCAGTGCCACCCCTGCCATGGGCCTGGATACCTTCCACTGTCCCAGGTTGCTCCAAGCCCCAATGTCCAGCCTGGCTTTGGACACTTCCAGGGATCCAGGGGCAGCCCCAGCTGCTCTGGGCACCCTGTGCCAGGGCCTGCCCACCCTCACAAGAGAACTCCCAAGGTCTCTTGACCCCTTGCACCCTCCACAGAGGTGTTAGGAAATGTCACTGCGATCCCGTTGGGAGAGTTTTGAAGCCTCTTTGTGTCCGTGTAGTTGAAGGGATGGTGTCTGGGGGAGAATTGGGCTGGCCAGTGCTTTTCCTGGCTAAAGTAGGTGAGCGCTGCTGAAGGGGCAGTGGGCCGTGCACTGGAGCACTGGGCAGAGCTCCGTGGTTCTCAGCATTCCACCACAAACAGGAGGCAGAGGGAACCCCGTTATCCCTCCTGCTTCATCCATCTCCATATTTGCCTCCCAACACAACGCTATTAATAAACCTTTCCTTTTTAGAGGAAAAAATAAGCTGCATTCCCCTCTCTGAAGGCATCTGTCACATCTCTGGAAGCGCCGTGCGTTCCTTGTGGAGTCCCTGCCTGCTCGGCGGGCCCAGATGGAGGGAAGGTTCTGGAGATGGGAGGCAAACCCACCCAGCCCTGCTGACCTCGTACGTGCTCCAGCAGGGCCTGGCCCTTCCACAGACGCTGCATTCACTGCTCTCTTCCTGCTGTGTCCATCTCAGTGTGGCAATGCCTTAGGAGCTCCTTGCTGCTTCCAACACTCAGTGACTTTCCACAAAGAATTTTTTTTTAAAGCCATTAAAAAAGGCCTTTCTCTGAATCATCAGGAATTGCGAATCTGCTTGAATCACGGGAAGTTTTCCAAGATTTTTTTTTCCCCCTCTCCAGAAGGCTTTGCATCACAGGTCTTTGCTGTTGCAGCGTGCACAGGGACGAATCAGCTGGTTGCTTTTCCCTGCAAGAGGACACGGTGATCTTGGTTTGTCTAAGGAAACTGAAACTGCATTTTAACAGAGCAGCTGAACCTCCCAGCACCTGTAAACTGATATTTAAAGGAGAAACAGTGTGACCTGGAAACAGAACCGTGGCAAAGGGAGTCATAAGTCCTGGGTCCGTAGCCCAGCAATGGTTTTGTCCAAGGTGCTGCTCTTTTGTCTGCTCAGTTTCATTTTGCAAAGTGGGAGTCACAGAATTCCAGAATCCCAGAATCCTTGAGGTTGGAAAAGACCTCCAGGATCGAGTTCAGCCTGTAACTGGTCCCCACCTTGTCACCAGCCCAGAGCCCTGAGTGCCACATCCAGTCCAGCACGGAGTGACACCTCCAGGGATGGCGACTCCAAACCTCCCTGGGCAGCCCCTGCCAATGCCTGACCACCCTTTCCAAGGAGAAATTCCTCCCAGTGTCCCACCTGACCCTCCCCTGGCACAGCTTGAGGCCGTTTCCTCTGATCCTGTCCCTGTTCCCTGGGAGCAGGGTGTTGTGGAGAGGGGGATGGTCCCCCCGGAGCCTCCTTTTCTCCAGGCTGGGCCCCCCCAGCTCCCTCAGTCACTCCTCGTGCTCCAGGTTCCCAGCTCTGGACACATTCTAACCCCTCAGGGTCTTGAAGTGAGGGATAAGTCATGACTCAGGAGAATCTGGACTCCCTTTGCTCACAGGTAGCAGGTTTGGGAGCCGCTTTAGCTCCTTTTTGTCTCCGTGTAAGGACCAGAAAGAATTTTTTCATGATTCCTTCTTTTACAGCTTGTAGTAGCCTTCCAGTTCCTGGCCTGAAGCACAAGGTAGGAGCAATACTTCCCAATTTTTATTACGGAAACCCAAAACATTTCAATTAAAGTATCCATAAGGCATTCCTTGTTCACATGTGCAAACAAAATTTGGGAAAACTCCCTGTGTGAGCAGCCCCAGCAAGGGGAGCAGAGCAGCCTCACGGCCTTATCTCCTTCAGTGTTCCTTAAGCAAGACATCAGGACCGTCCTCCTCTTCCATTCCTACAGCCTTGTCAGGATTTCCATTTTTTAATGATTTTCCATCTTCTACACCTCTCTTTCCTTCTGATCCATCTGTGGCCCAGCCCATCCCTCCTACTAAGCAGCTCCTCACCCTGTTCTTTCCCACTGAACACGATGTTGGCTGGGCTGTGGCCGTTTTCCTCAGGCACCTTCCATTTCCCTCGCTGTCAGTCTCATCCTTGCTGCAGAATGAGGTGAAGGTGCTCCTGCTTCTGCCAAGGCTCCACTTAGGAGGCAGCAGAAGGTCCCTGGATATTCTATGAGCTGAGACTGTAGATCTCAGTGGTGGATGGATTTCAGTGGAAAAGGGAGGACTGTTCATACAGCTGTGAGATCTGAGGCTGGGGTGGGCAGTCCGAGGTCACCTATGGCTGCCAGAGGAGCACCTGAGGATCTCTCCAGAGCCTTTGTGCCAAGGGAGTGACTTGCAGCTTTGTCAAGTCACATGCCAGGTTTGGAAATGGGCCCTCTGGGTCCAGAATGTCACCTTGGCCCAGGAAAATCACAGGGATGTGAGGGACCAGCTGCGGGAGGCACATCTGGCTCTGGAATGTGCCTCGGGAGCCTTCGCCTGTGATGTCTGCAGGGAGAGGTGGTGACTCTGCAAGGTCACAACACCATTCACGGGCTTGCATTTCAGTGAAGTCACCAAAACAGAGGAAAGAGTTGGAACCCTCTCAAGAATCAGCTTTTTATTCTTATTTCTAGAGTCTCATTGCCTTTTCCAGGTCTTGAGTGCTTAATGGTGTTTTTTCTTCTACTCCATCTCCCCAGTTGGCTTCAAAGGAGCAGGAAAAGTGAGTGTGAAAGGAAAAGAGTGAAGAAAGGAGATTGGATTCCCTGGCAGGCGTTGTCCCCAGTCCTCTCCAGGTGCTGGAGGGAAGGCAGAGTGTGCTGGAGCTGTTGGCCGTTCGTGCTGTGGATCCAGGCACGCAGGGCTGGGATCAGGGAACGCCAAGTTCCTGGTCCGTGGCCTGGGAGGTGAGGGAATCTCTGCTCCCATCCCCTGAATAACTGCAGCCCACTCGTGGTGGGGGAAGGGTGGAGAATCATTTCTGGCCCAGAGGCAGAGTGGATTTCCTTGCACAGGCAGGTTGTGGGGTCATTAAAACTTAAAAATCGGGATCAGTTTCTTAATGTTCCATGTTGAAGCGCCTATTCTTTGTAAAGATATCTTTCAGGAATGTTTTATTTGATAAATTAAAAAAAATATGGATTTTTCTACTGTTGGATGTAAAACGAGAGGTTAAGGCAAGAGCAGAACATGGCTGATACTTTTTCCCCCACAAGCTTTTCAGTGGTGAAGAATGTTACTAAGAAAGAGTAAATATGTCCCCTTTTGGGGGAAATGGGAAAACAGATATTAAATAATGGTATTTCTGTGTTAGAAAGTGTGACTCTGTGAGCCAGAGCAGACTTGAGAAGTATTTTGCATTGGTGTTTAATTCTGTGTACTGTAGAGTCATGGAATGGTTTGGGTTGGAAGGAACCTTAAAGCCCATCCTGTACCACCCCTGCCAGGGCAGGGACACCTCCCACTATCCCAGGTTGCTCCCAGCCCCAATGTCCAGCCGGGCCTTGGACACTTCCAGGGATCCAGGGGCAGCCCCAGCTTCTCTGGGCAGCCTGTGCCAGGGCCTGCCCACCCTCCCAGGGAGGAATTCTTTCCCAATATCCCATCCATCCCTGCCCTCTGGCAGTTTGAAGCCGTTGCCCCTTGTCCTGGCACTCCAGGCCTGTGTAAAAGGTCTCTCTCCATCTTTCCTGCAGCTCCTTCAGGCACTGGATGGCCACAATTAGATCCCCCAAAGCTTCTCTTCTCCAGCCTGGAGGCAGCTCTGCAGGTGGGGTCTCATCTGAGCAGGACAGAGGGGCCTCAGCCCAGGCTCGGGGGGTTCCTGGGGCACGTCCAGCTCTCCCCCACCAGCCCCTAAAACCCTTCTCCCCAGGGCTGCTCTCAGGACTGATTGTGCCTATAATTCTTCAGTCCTCAGGGTGCCCGAGTTTCCTGTAAATTCATTTTCCAGCAGCCCCAGTGCCTGGCTCAGGGTGTCTCCAGGAAGTCGTCGCTCTCCCCTGCTCAGCATCGAGCGTCAGGGCCGTCATCGTGTTACTGCTGCAGGAATCTGCTTCCATATGTTCTGAGGCTGTTCCTAAAGCTGTTTTCTTCTGAAATCTCCTGCCCACTCCCCCTCACTCCTCAGCCATTACAGAACTGCTCAGTGGAAAACCTGCAGGAAGCAGGGATGTTTTAAATCTTCCTGGAGCTGGAATGATTCTTGCCATCCCTCAAGCGGTTCTGTTGCGCTCTCAAGCGCAGTCGTCATTTTGCAGATTGATTTAGAGAATTTATCTTTTGGGACCTTCTTTCTTTTTATGAGACCTATTTCCAAGGTTTTGGTGGGTCCTGATGACTTGAAGGAAACTGAAGTGGATGGAGTTTTTTTTCACAGCTCTAACAACAAACAGGGACTTTGGGAAGTCCAGCCAGACACAAGCATCTCTTAAACTGACTGCAAAATGCCTTTTTCCAGGTATCACCTTCCTCTGAGTTTGGAGCTTTGCTTCAGCACATCTTAAAAACTCTTAAGGATGTTCTTGGCCCAGATCCAGGAAATGTTTTAAGAGCTTGCAGCCATTTTGAAATGGAGTTTTGATATGTCAGCAGCAGAACGGAGAACTAAGAGAGGGTTTAAATTGCCAAACACTTCTTGGGCTTTTGGGCTTTTCTTTCTACTGATGAGACCAAGTGTAAGTTTACTTAGGATTTTACAGGATACACAGGGGAATGGTGGATCTCGGAACTGTCAAAATCGATGAGCAGACTGGAACTATTGACACCTTCTTGGTGTGAGGGCTGTGCTGAAAGGCCCAGGGATGATGGGCTTTACAGGCAGGAAGAATTCAACAAGTTTTATGGTCTAAAAGGAGAAATCTGGGCAGGGCACAGAGAGAAAACAAGGAAGTGCCTTAGGTACAGTCACATAAGAGGACCGTGGAGTTCATGTTTGGTGGGCAGTGGGATGAAGGCTTAGATTTCTTCATGGAAAGGGTGGTCAGGCGTTGGAAGGGGCTGCCCAGGGAGGTGCTGGAGTCGCTCTCCCGGCGGTGTCCACGGTGCCACTGGACGTGGCGCTCAGCGCTCTGGCCTGGGTGATTGGTCACAAGTTGGACTCGATGGTTCTGGAGGTCTTTTCCAACCTCAGGGATGCTGGGATTCTGTGCTATTACAGCAGGCAACGCCACGTTCTGAGTCAGTCCTTGGGAAAGGGCGGCTGCAGGGGGGGGTTGTGTGAGTGACCCCTGTGTGTGACCCCTGCCATGTGCCGAGACAGAGGGCCCGGCCCTCGCCTGGGGCTGTTTCCATCCACCCGCCCCAGCTGAGTTTAGCTGCCCGAGTTTTGGGTTGCTCTGCCTCCGTGGAGCCACACCCGTGTCCCTGTGTCTCCAGGTGAAGGGTGGTTGCACTCCTGGCTTGCTGGCTTTGGCTGAACGAGCCACAGGCTCCTGCGTAGGGATTTTTCCTGTGGGAGATGGAGACACAGCGAAACTGAGCCACCTCTCGGAACTGCTGAGCGGGGTTTGGGAAATTCCTGTCTTCTTCCAGCTCACCTTGTCCCACATAATGTTCAGCACGGTCGTGTTGGAGGTTTTGTTGCTCAAAAGGTGTGGGAGAGTTGGGAGATCCGTGTCAAGCTGGGGACACAGCTGGAGCCCGTGAGAATCCTGGTGGGATGAGTGTCTTGCTCCAGAGCAAAACGAGATTTAAAAAGGAAGGGGATGCGAGTCCTGGAAAGTTTGTGGTGTCAGGAAAGGGGAGAGAGCTGATTCCTAGAATTGGGTGTCCCCTGAGCACTCCGTAATGGCAGTTTTGCAAAACTTTGGGCCTTTTAGAAGGTTGTTCCATGCCAAGGTGATCTGGTCATTAATTCTTGATGCTGCAATTTAGGAGCTGTACAGGGTTGTCTTTAAAGTGCTTTTGGTGGGGATGCATTAGTGGTTCTGCTAACGAACCCTCCTCTCTCGGTGCTGAACCACAATCTGATTTTGATTTCCTTTGCAAATAATTTACTGCTCAATGGTCTAATTTAGCCAAACGAGCTCAAATACGTTGTTTCATTGACGAGGATGGAAATGACAAATTTCCTAAGAGTGAGTCTCCTGGGGAAGCCTTTGTTGGCAGAGAGCCCTCGTGGATTCCCTTGGGTTGGGCTCTGTGAGCTCGGGGCTGTGCCAGCCGGGGGTTGGAGACAGGAGTGAGTCCGGCTGCGCTCCGGGACCATCCTGGAGAGGATAAAAATGGGATAAATGGTGCCAGGGAAAGGGCTTTGGCTTCTCAGTGCACACAAATGGGTTTTTTTCCTTCTGAGTCGGATGGTGGGTGTTTGGGTGTGCTGGCGTGAAGCACCCACAGACCCAGCTTGCCCCTGATGCTGCTGGTGCTCCGCGTGCTCCCTGCAGGGAGATGGACCAGCAGGATTCTGCCCCACGTTCACATGGATCATTCCACAGGTTCTCCATAAAGAAATGAACCTCACATCTTACAAGATCTCTGTCATGAGCAGCAGTGAGACCCAGGGCTGTGCTGAGGGTCGGTGCAGCACCAGGGTGGGCGCTGGGGTGGGTGGGTGGGTGACCTGTGTCTGCTGGGCTGGGGGACTCTGCCACCACGTTCTGCTGCTCTTTGCCTCTCAGTCTCTCTTTGCAGGAGAGGTCTTTGCAGCAGTGGGATTTGTTGTGGTTATTTGGGAAGGAGGCCCAGGCTGTGCCAGCGCTGTGCTGTGACTTGGGGCTGGTGCTCTGGGTCGTGGCGTGGGCTCAGCTGCCACATCTGCTCCTCAGGTCTGGTCCTGAGGCACTTAGGACCTCAGGTCCCTTAGAAAGGAATGACAGTGCTGTGGAAGAGGAGAGCGGGGCTTGGGTGGGAGGTTTGGCTTCTGCTCTGTCTGAGGTCTCTGGTGGAATGGATGTTTGGAGCAGAATTATCCCTGGTGTCCTGGTGGGTGAGGTCCATGGTGTACAGGTGTGTTGTAGCCTAATGGGAGCTTCATAAAAGATTCATCAAAAAAAAAAAAAAAAAAGGCAGAAAATGCTATGTTTTACCCTGGAAGTTGTTTGTCTATTTTGTACAATTCCTGCTTTGATTTTCTTGCATTAACTCTCTCTCTCTCTCTCTTTCTTTTTTTCTCTGCAGACCTTTGTAGTACTAAACAGAGGGAAAACACTCTTCCGATTTAGTGCCACACCTGCCTTGTACATTTTAAGTCCTTTTAATCTGTTTAGAAGAATAGCTATTAAAATTTTGATACATTCATATCCTTTTCATTACTGATTACCTTTACCTTTGTGTATTCATTGAAAATCTCTTACCTGTTGTCTTGTGCTCAGTCCACGTGTATGAATGCCAGTCCTGCACCTGCAGGTGTGGGTTGGCCTCAGAACATACACAAACTCCTGGTTTTACTGGATGAAAAAGCAGTTCTTTAGCCACATCCAGTGAAGGGAACTTCTCCTTTATTTTCCCTGTACTTCCCTCAGTGCACACACGTGGACGAGTTTTGGAACAGATGTGACTTGAGGCTGTGCTTCATGTGAAGGAGAGCTAGGCTTTAAGAGCTACTGAAATGGTTCAATTCAATTAAAATATAATTAAATACTAAAATATTATCTAGAAATAAATAGAGTTATTATCTGGAGAACAAGCCACAGCCACCTTGTCTGTAATTAGGCACTGACTAATTTCTTGCTCTTTTGGCATCTCTAAAGCATCCTTCTAATGGCAAAGCTCTTCCAAAATGTCCCACTGCAGGGCCCGGGGAGCTTTGGAAGCATCATCTGATGGTGTTATTAGGAGAAAAATAGTGTATTTTATTGACTGAGCTGCTTCATCCTGTTTATTTATTTATTTTTAGAAAATGGCTCTAAAATGGAAACACATTCACATGCTTTAGAGGCTTCTGTAATCTCCTGTCCTGTATCTCACATGGAGGAAAAGCTTTTCCATCTTTCCCAAGTTGGCTTTGTGTTATTTCTCGTGGCCTCTCCTCCCCCTGCATGTGCTGGGTGAGGGATGTAGGTGAGGGATGTGAGGTTCAGGTCAGGCTGAGCTGCTGAAGGCTCTTGGGTCTTGGTCCAAGGTCTGTTTGAGTCTCCTGAAATGATTTTGGAAGTCAAACAGCTGGATTTCACCACTGTGCTAGTAATTCAGTGGCTAAAATACACTCAAACTTCTAATTTGGACATTGTGCTGCTCCCCAGATCAGTCACTTGTAAGACTCAGAGGGAGCAGAGATGTCTGGAAAGATTCCTGTGATTTTCTCCAAGCTAAATCCTGATGTCTGTGGATTTCAGCACTGCTTTCCCACGGGCTGCAATAGCAGACAAGATATTTGGATGTTACTGAATAGCCAGGGACACATTTTCATTTAGGCCTCTGAACTGAATTGCTGAGACATACCAGAAAATACAGCATTGATTTGTAGAAAACAAATTTTAGAAGTATGTTATAAAATATAAAATACATAAATTAAAATATAAAATACAGAATTTATTGAATGGTGCCATAAAATGCTATTTATGTAGTCATATATGTTACATAGCATATGATATGTTACGTAGTGTATAAATAGTATCTATAATACAGCATATTAAAAATATATAGTCTATAAATCTTGTAGCTAATACATATATTTAGATGTATTTTTAGTTTATATAGCATAGAGGTGTATGTAATACAGTCCATTAAAAATATATCCATGTATATTTATATAAACAGCCTTATTTCCCATGACTGGTGGAAGCATCTCAGCCCTTATTTGTAGCCCACAGAGAAAAGCCTGGAAATGGTTGAATTTCCCTGCAGTCAGTGATCTTTGGGGACCTTAAGGGAATGTAAAGAGTCACCACGTGTCCCTTTGCTCCTTGACTTTGTCCCACAGTATTTAGCATGATCATTATGTGCACTATTTTGACCAACTGTGTATTCATGACTTTTAGTAACCCGCCCGAATGGTCAAAGAATGTGGAGTAAGTACGAATTGTTGTGTTTAAGTACCAAATGTTGTGTTTGTAAGAACCTCCCAGCACGCTGAGTTTGTTCCCTTGAGGACCCTGTTCCTCCCTGTGGATTTTTGCATGAACACTTTTGTCTTTTGGAGCCGTTTATTTAGACAAAAGTAACTGCAGTTCTCCTTTTTTTCACGACTAAAAGGGCGTTTCCTCGTGACAGGTACACATTCACCGGGATTTATACGTTTGAATCACTCGTGAAAATCATTGCAAGAGGTTTCTGTATAGATGGGTTCACCTTCCTGCGGGATCCCTGGAACTGGCTGGATTTCAGCGTGATCATGATGGCGTAAGTTGTGTTATTCCAGGGATTTGTGTGCATGGGAGGGGACGGGGCCTTAGGAGGAGGGTGTGTTTGGAAGGAAAAAGAAGATCAAGGAAAACTTAAATTACACCCCCAACCCCCCTCCCAAGGTTTCTGTCTTGATTTTTCCAAGGAAAGCTTTAGCCTGATGGGATTTCAGCTCTAAACTGCAGCAGCACAGAGTTAATGGAGCTGCTGCTGCAAAAAAAAAGGATTTTCTGAAAGTTGTCTTGATTAGTGCAAGATTTTAGGTGGTTCATGTGCCAGAGGGGCAGATCAGCATAGGAACCAAATATCTTTAAATTCCAGTCTCCACCACTCCTTCCCCCTTGGGCTGTGGCTGGAGGTTGGACTGTGATTAAGCCATTGATAACCCGTTAATAACCTGTTAATAAGCAGTGGTTATTAACCCGTTTCCCATGAAGCTGCAGTGTCAGAAAGGAGACACTTGATTTTCCTTCTCCTTCTTTTCTTTTGTGCTGGATTGGGCTGATATTGAGGATCATGGGCATGTCTGAGTCACATCAGGAGATACACCCTGAATTCCTGGGTTTTTCCATATTGCCCTGAGCTGATCCTGGCTCAGCCTTAGTCCCGCTGATGGAAACCAGGTCTTTGTCACTGGTACTCCAAGCTGCTGGTGGAAGAAATATTTTTGCCCTTTTACACTTATTTTTGGAGTATTGCATGTGGCAGGCTTGGGCTCCCATATTCACCGGTGTCTGATGGAACAGGGATCACAGAGGAAGGCTCAGGAGCTGGATTTCCAAGGGTTCAGAGCACTCGAAGTCAAATGCTTTAATCATATTTTGCTGGATTCTGCACCCAAGTCTGTTGAGTTTCCTGAGCTTTTGCTCTTTGGCTACTCTACCTTTTAGTTGTTTACTTAAATTATATGCAAAGAGTTGGGCATTGTCCATGAAAAGCCAATAACCAGCAGCTCCCCAACACTTTAGTTTTACTTCAGAGCTGTTGGGGATCTGCTCTGCCCAGTGTGGGCACCCAGTGTGGGCACCCAGTGTGGGCGCACACAGACCGAATCCAACCTGGGAACTGGCAATTCCTTTATTTCTCCAGAAGTTACCAAATGTCATCCCACCATCTTTAAAGGGCCCAGGGCATTGCTCTGCAAGGAATGTCCTAAATCCCTCACTGGTCTCTATAACCCTCTCCTTTCCAGAGGCCAGGCTTTGCCTGTGGGCTCTGGTACAATCCTTTTTGTGTCAAGGGCGTTATTTAAACCCCACTAAGAAGGCCTGAGTTTTTTAAAGCCCTTGAGGCCTTTCTGCACCAGGAAAAATCTTGAATATTGAGCTTTTTTTTGATTTTTCATACCAGGTTTCTCCCCACGCAGCACAGAGGAAATATTCTCTAAGCTGGGGTAAAATTTAACCCTGTTACTTTGCACTAAGCCTCTTCTCCCCTGCGTATCTTGGGTTTATCTGCTTGTAAAAAGGGGAGAATCGAACCTTCCTGTAGCTCACAAGCAGACACTGAAGCATAAAGGATTAAAAATGGAGGATGCTAATTGAAATGAAGGATGCTAATTAAATTGAAGGATGTTAATCAAAGCAGAAGATGATTATGTTTTCTTAAAAACATGAAGTGAAGCGAATATACCTGAAACTGCTGATCTGAGGTGGTCGTACAATCACGGAATCATGGAATGGGTTGGATTGGGAGGGACCTTAAAGCTCATCCAGTTCCACCCCCTGCCGTGGGCAGGGACACCTCCCACTAGCCCAGGTTGCTCAGGGTGATGTCACCAAGTCTCCTCAAATATTTGGCACTTTTACAATTGCCTTCTTCTGTAGAGATGGCAAAGTTTCAAGTTCTCTACAGGACTGTGTGGAGTTTGGGGCACCACAACATGAAAAACATCTAAAGCTGCTGGAGAGGGTCCGGAGCAGGGACAAGGGGATGGGGAAGGGTCTGGAGGAGTGGCTGAGGGCTCTGGGTCTGTTCAGCTGGAGAAGAGACTGAGGGGACTCATTGGGGGCTGCAGCTTCATCCCGAGGGGCAGCTCCGATCTCTGCTCCCTGTGACCAGTGGCAGGACACGAGGGAACAGCTGGAGCTGGGCCAGGGCAGGGTTAGGTGGGATGTCAGGAAAAGGTTCTTCCCCCAGAGGCTGCTGGGCACTGCCCAGGCTCCCCAGGGAATGGGCACGGCCCCGAGGCTGCCAGAGCTCCAGGAGCGTTTGGACAGCGCTGCCAGGGATGCCCAGGGTGGGGTTGTTGGGGTGTCTGTGCAGGGCCTGGAGTGGGACTGGAAGATCCCTGGGGGTCCCTTCCCACTCAGGACATTCCATGATTCTAGGTGAGGATGGGTATCCAACCGTGTGCCTGGGCAAGCTGGCTGGGGAGTGGAGAGACTTAAACTGTGTTTTGCCTCTGCAACTTTGTCTCTCTCTCTCTTTTCAATGCCAATTCTGAAGCGTTTTAAATCACAAGCTGTTTCCTACAGGCAGACGATTTATGCAAAGGAAGGTGACCCCAACGGTGCCATTAACTCTGGTTTAATTCTGCAGGTATATAACAGAGTTTGTAAACCTAGGCAATGTTTCAGCTCTGCGCACTTTCAGGGTTCTGAGAGCTTTGAAAACTATTTCTGTAATTCCAGGTAAGGCGGCCCCGGTTGGTGTTTAGCTGTCGGGTGCAGGCCCCTGTGAGTGATGTATTGCTTTGTCTGTAGTTGTTGTTTTATTTTGGTGTGTGTATTGTCATGGTGTTTTTTGTGTGTGACCTCCCTCATTGCAGATATGTCACAGAGTTTGTGGACCTTGGGAATGTCTCAGCATTGAGAACTTTCAGAGTTCTCCGAGCTTTGAAAACTATCTCTGTAATTCCAGGTGAGAACCATTCAGCATTAAAGGCTGGGCTTGCGTGCGTCTCCTCTCTGTATTTCCCCTCCCCTCCTGCACTGCTCATTCCTCAGAAATGGCGCTGGGATTTTTTGGATGGGATTTGCAGTCTGTGTAGCAAAGCAGTTTGAAATCAAGGCTCCCAAGCCATCAAACTGTGGGATGAACAGGCTCATCTTGTTCCACCTCCTGCCACGGGCAGGGACACCTTCCACTAGACCAGTTTAATCACAGCTCTGTCCAGCCTGGCCTGGAACACTTCCTGATCCTGAATTCTTGTACAGAAAAGCTTCATGCTCATGGTTTCTCAAAAGTGCCCCTAATTCTAAGGTCGAGCTCCAGGCTCAGGTCTTACAGGCACTCAGACATCTCCAGCATTCTGGTTTCCAGGTGCTCAGCCTCTTTCAAGGACAGCACCCGAAATGACTCCTCGATGAGTTTTGGTCTCCGTTCCTTGCTGCTTTGTTCCCTCACGCATTCACTGACACTGGAGTGGTGGTTCTGCTCTCTCAGGCTGCCAGGGACCAGCCTATGGAACTGTAGGGCACATCCCTTTTGTCCCATCCCAGACTGCCAACCCCATCAGCTGTACCTGCCTGTTGTGCATGATGATGATGATGATGATGGTGATGCTCTTACGTGGCACCTGCTTTCCTTGCACCCAGTGAGAACATGCTGGAGTGATGTTCCTACTGAGCCTTCCTTCGTGTTTGGTGGTATCTAAGAGCAAAAGACCTTTGGTAATTGCTGTTAGCAGTGCCCTGGGTGGCTCTGAAGGGCGGCTGTGATTCTCTCGGCCCGCTCCAGAGAGTAACCGGCTTGCTCAGAGAGAAGCATCGATCTTGAAACCCGTTTTGCCTGTGTTTTGCTTTCTTAACTGTAGCAAAGTGGGAGATGATGCAGCTTTAAGGAGCTGGTTCCTGGCTGTGTGAGAGCATGCCTTGTGTTCCCATGGACAGGAGCAGAGCAGCTCGGTTTTGGATCATTCTCTCCATACAATTCAAAACCGATGGAGTTTGATTTCAAATGGCAGCGGAGGGGTTGGGGCTGAGCCCTGCTAAGTCCAGCACATTTTTGTGTAATTTTTATTAGAGGGACAATTCGCTGCATATTTTGGTTGAATAAAAGCGATGATTTGCCACACACAGCCAAGGGGATCCTGTTTGGGTGTTGGGGGCACTGAACATACCTGAAATGCCAAAATTTTGGGGTTTTGTGTCCGTTTCTGGGGGATGGTTGTCCAGGTGTGTTTCTGCAGCATGTGGGTGCAGCACAAGGCTTGCCCCCCCTCCATTTTGTGACAGCAGGAGGAATGTAAAGCGTTTGAGTAATTGGCCTTTTGGGTTACTTAATCTGAAAGCATCTTTATGGGTTTTACTGCTATCATTTCACAGGGAAAAGGTGATTTTTAGAATACACTGAATATTAAAATCTAAAGGGGTTCCCCTTCTGCTTCAGCACATGGAACGGGAATTTTAACTCTGTGCTGAGCTACTGAGAAGCTCATTTTAGTGTTTCGAGTGCCATCTACATCTTCTGCCAGTAATTGGAATGAAGGTGTGTTTGAGACGAGATAAAAACGGGAAATATTACCAGAATTTGCCATGCCATGGACAAAATTCCATGGTCTCTATGGATCTGTGTGACAGGAGCAAACTGTGACACCTCTGAGCGAAACCACCAAAATATCCCTTTGGTCTTACGGTTTGGTGGAAAAACTGTACGAAACCGTGATGGTCTCAAGAGATTTTCTATATTGGCACTTGAATTCCTATATTTTAATTGCCTGGTGCCATGTGGGGACACACCTGGGTCGCTCCCGCATTCCACAGGATCCAGGGAAACTCGGATCCGCGGAGCACGGGGTGGTCGCTGCAGCTGGAAGTTGTTGGAGTTGTGTTTGTTGAAGTGTTCCCAGTCTGTGCCTGGACTGGGATCTCTCCTGCTGGTTCCAAACCCCCTTTCTCCTTACCCAGCTGTGAGGGAGCAGCACCCAGAGCAGGAACCCAAGCGCTGACGTCCGTGGGTGCATGTGCAGAGCAGAGCCGTGGGATGAGCATGGCAAGAGGTGCTGGGGGTGATGTGTCTGCCAGAACAGCACAAACCTGCTCTGCGTTGGAGCAGGGCTTTGGCATCCATGAAAAGTTTGGACAATGGAAGTAAATGACACTTCAAAGTAGAATTCCTTTGCAAGGAATGTATCTGCAACCGTTTGTTTTTGAACCTTTGTGTTCCTGGTACGGGTCTAACCTCTGTTGGTCTACAAGGGTTTCACAGAAGGAGGAGGTTGGAAGGGACCTGGGTTCTGGTCCAAGATTTATTGCAAAATGTTCGTGTGGTCTCAGCTGGAACCTTGGATCTGACTGGCCCCAAATCCAGCTGTGATTTGTTATTTTTTTGCTCATTCCTTCCTTCACTGCTCATTTATAAACCACAGAATCATCCTATTTAACACCAGAAAGGCTGATTAAAGGGGCCTAATTGGGTACTGTTTCTGCATCCAAAATTCTAGCTAGTTTAGACCTGTCGCCTAAAAATTAATGCTGAGTTCTCCCGAGTCACGAGTTCTGCCTCTCACGGACCAGACTGGTGTGGGAAACCAGCAGGATTCTGGCTTATGCCTGAGCTTACTTTTGGTGCTGAGCCTGTTAATGATCCCAGTGGCCTCAGTAAATCTCAGAGCACCAATGCTCAGGGTGAAATCCTGCCCTGGCTGTGACCAAACCCACCACTGAAGGGGAAGATTCTGCTCCTGCAAGGGAAGGGAAGTGCTGAGACAGTTTAGTTGAGCAGGAGAAACCCAAGATGTGGAGAGCTAAAGGTATTTGATCTCTGTAAGTTGTTGTAGCCCGTGCCAGTGAGCTCAGCTCAAACACGGCTGAACGTGTCCACGAGGGGTTTTGTGGCAGCATATCCCAGTCTGATCCTCATTTGGCAAGCCCTGTGTGTGGGGGGAAGTGATTCCCCACGTTCCACAGCCTTGCTGCGAGGCTCAGGCATTCTCAGGGACAGATGCTGGGGTTTTGGTTTGTTCTGACTGTTCCTCGCTCGCCGCTGAGCTGGTTCCTCCATGCCAGTGTTGTACTGGCTGGAAAAGCTGACCACACACAGGAACCTTCACTATTTATAGCCACAGCCTTTCCCACCGAAGAGTCCTTCTGAGGTACTGTATTCATTTGGATTTTCAGTGTGGTTTCCTTCTACAGGAGTGATTTCTAGTCTTGTTTCCTTCTCCACAGGCTTGAAGACCATCGTGGGTGCCCTCATCCAGTCTGTGAAGAAGCTGTCGGATGTGATGATCCTGACAGTTTTCTGTCTCAGTGTCTTTGCCCTCATTGGGCTCCAGCTGTTCATGGGCAATTTAAGGAACAAGTGTGTGATTTGGCCAATTAATGTGAACGAGACCTTCCTGGACAATGGCTCCAGGGGCTTCGACTGGGAGGAATACACCAACAATATGTGTAGGTATTTCTACAGTGAGGCTCCCTAAAACCTCCTGATTTGGCTCGATGCAGCTGCCCAGGAGTTCCAACATGGCTCATGCTGGGGTGTGTCTGGTTTTCACAGTAAAAACCCCTTGTGCAGAAGTTTGTCAGGTGGTTTTTTTTTTAATCTGGCCTTGTTGAGACGTTCCTAGTTGAGTTCATCCTTTAGAAGGGTTTGGATGTGCTCTTTTAACTAAATAACTTGTCCAAAATATATTTTTACTGATGAATTTCTTAGCAGTGGATTTGGGGGGGCTCTTAAGTGAAGGTTTTAATAGTGTTACAGTCTGTTAAATCCTCTAACTCCGTTTGCGTGTGAATGCAATCTCTTCTTTTTCATCTTCAGCAAACTTTTACATCATTCCTGGCTCCACCGACCCTTTGCTCTGTGGTAACAGCTCGGATGCAGGGTGAGTGTTGAGCTTCATTAGCAATCAGTTATCACTGATGTTGGCTAAAGCCGGCAAAACCTTTGGAATACTCCCTGTCGCTTCCTCTGTTGGTTCTGGTGCTATTTCACCAGGTTTCAAATTTCTTAATCTAATTACGAATCCGTTGCTAATGCAATGTAAGTGCCATTTTCCCTGTCAGGAGGCACGTCTGGCTACCACTGCTTACCAGTGGCATTATTTCCCTCTGAATCCAGTCTTAAGGATTGTCAGAGAAGGGTGCATGGAGGCTCAGAAATGGGAACTTGCCGTGTGCTGTTGGTTTTCCTCTTGGCTCTGAAGACGCTTCTGGCCAAAGCTCCTGCTTTGGGCTCCCATCGGGGGCAAAGCTGCGCGTTGCAGCACCTCGTTTCTGGAGGACGAGGATAACAGGGCTTTCCTGAAATCCTGCCTCTCAGTCTCCTTGTCTGCTGTCCTTCCTTGCCTTGCTGTTTGTTGGGAGAGCTGTGGCAGTGAGCACGGAGAGCCCTGACCTGGCTGTTGTCCCTCCCCAGCCAATGTCCAGAGGGATACACGTGCATGAAGGCAGGACGGAACCCCAACTACGGGTACACGAGCTTTGACACCTTCAGCTGGGCTTTTCTGGCTTTATTTCGCCTTATGACTCAGGACTTCTGGGAAAACTTGTATCAATTAGTAAGTAAACACTTTGCTTTAGTGTCATACGTGGTGAGAATTTGGGGATAAAACAGGAAAGGGAAATGTGAGAAGCTTTGTTTTCTTCCTTCTCTCTAAAAGAGTGAGTGCAAGTAAAGCTGCACAGTGAGATTTTTCGGGGGGGAGGAAGGGGACAGTACCTGTCAGCAGGTGTTGGGCTTCAAGTCCAGAAGGGAAGGTGGGTCCAGCTGAGCTGTGAATTAATTCGGGAGGCACCTTAGCACTGGCTGCAGGAGGCTGTGGGCGTTCAGCCCTGCTCACAGAGGGTGCTCAGGCTCTTTGGAGGGCAGAGAGTTTTCTCGTGACCTGAGGGTGCTTTGGGGACCTTGCTGAAACAGCTTTTCCTTGATTTGGTTTGTTTTAAGGGAGTCTGAGCGTTGGGTTTCACACTGTGCCTCTGAATCCTTTCCAGTGTGTATCCCTTGGATGTTCCCTTAGGGGAGGAAGGTGGATGTCACCTTTTGTGTTCATGGCCAAGGAATGTGCAGTGTCTCAGCGCTCTGCAGGGAAAATGCTGAGCTGGGAAAGATTCAGCACTGCTGGATTTTCTTAGAAACATTCAGGTCAAGAAACTTGGGGTTGGCCCATGCGTCGCGTGTCAGGGAAGCCCAAAATTGCTTCCCTTTCCTTTTCTAATCCCTCTGCCATTCTATTCCACTTCCAGACTTTACGAGCGGCAGGAAAAACCTACATGATCTTCTTTGTGCTGGTGATCTTTGTGGGATCGTTCTACCTGGTGAACCTGATTTTGGCTGTGGTGGCCATGGCCTACGAGGAGCAGAACCAGGCAACACTGGAGGAGGCAGAGCAGAAGGAGGCAGAATTCAAGGCCATGCTGGAACAATTGAAAAAGCAACAGGAAGAAGCACAGGTGAGAAAAAAGGGAATTCCTTCCTGTAAGGGTGGTGAGGCCCTGAGGCTGCCCAGAGAAGCTGATTTTGCTACCTGCACAAGTAGACTATAAAAATCTTAACAAATTCTGACTGCAAGTTTCTTCCAAGGAGAGAATAAACATCTCAGTCCTGCCCCAAAGTCTTTTACTCAGGTGCTTTAAGGCAAACTCTTTCTTAAAGCAGAAAATGGAGCATTAATCCTGGTAAGATGTGATTTATTTTTCCCTCCCTTTCCTGCACCCTCAGGCTGCTGCCATGGTCACCTCGGCCGGGACGGTCTCTGAAGATGCTGTGGAAGATGATGGTGGGGGGAGGATGTCTCGGAGCTCCTCGGAGATTTCCAAACTCAGTTCCAAGAGTGCCAAGGAGCGTCGAAACAGGAGGAAAAAGCGGAAGGACAAGGAGCTGTCGGAAGGAGATGAGAAGTGTGACAATGAGAAGGTGTTCAAGTCGGAATCTGAGGATGGCATGAGGAGGAAAGTGTTCAGGCTACCGGATAACAGGCTGGGAAGGAAATTTTCCATCATGAACCAGGTACTTTTCTGTTCCTTCACTAATGTTTGTGGTTGCTTGAGGTCAGGATGATATTCTGCTTTAGATTCCTATTGGCACCTCGAGGGATCTGCCTGCTGTCCTAAACTGCGTTGTGTCAGGAGAACGCTCAGGGCCCAAGTTTATGACTCTCACACACACATTCCTGGCAGGAATTGTTCCTGAGGAATCCAACCAGGTAACTCCTCCACTGAGGCAGCTCATCCAGCCAGGAGTGAGCAGCTCTCACAGTGCAGCCAGCGAGTGAGGGGTGATGGTCTGTGCAGACCTGCAGAGGGAGGGAAACAGATGGAGAGAGACTGTTTACAAGGGCCTGGAGTGCCAGGGCGAGGGGGAATGGCTTCCCAGTGCAGAGGACAGGGTCAACTGGGATACTGGGAAGAAATTCCTCCCTCTGAGGGTGGGGAGGCCCTGGCACAGGTCGCCCAGAGAAGCTGGAGCTGCTCCATTCCTGGCAGTGTCCAAGGCCAGGCTGGATGGGGCTTGGAGCAACCTGGAATAGTGGTTCCACCCCCCAATGGCAGGGGGTGGAACGGGACAATCTTCAAGGTCCCTCCCAACCCAAACCATTCCGCGATTCTACAAAACCACGCCAGCAGCGCTTTGTGTCCATCCTTCTCACTCCATTCCTTCCCTTCTCCCCCAGTCTCTCCTCAGCATCCCAGGCTCCCCTTTCCTCTCCCGCCACAACAGCAAGAGCAGCATCTTCAGCTACAAGGGGCGGTTCCGCGACCCGGGCTCGGAGAACGAGTTTGCCGACGACGAGCACAGCACGGTGGAGGAGAGCGAGGGCAGGAGGGACTCGCTCTTCATCCCCATCCGCGGTCGCGACCGGCGGAGCAGCTACAGCGGCTACAGCGGCTACAGCCAGGGCAGCCGCTCCTCGCGCATCTTCCCCAACCTGCGGCGCAGCGTGAAGAGGAACAGCACCGTGGATTGCAACGGCGTCGTGTCCCTCATCGGCGGGCCCCCCTCCAGCATGCCCGGGGGCCGCATCCTGCCCGAGGTAGCTGCTGAGCACAGTGTGAGGAGGCTCCCTCCTCTTCATCATCCTCCTCCTCTTCATCATCCTCCTCCTCCTCCTTTCCAGGCAGAGCGGAATCGCAGCAGGATGGGTCAGTCGGTCTGAGCGCCGGCCGTGCCGTCTGTGCTGACAAACAGCCTAAGCTTCCAGTGCCCGTTTCCTTGCTTCCCTAACTCAACAACCCACCTCCCTCCCCTCCAGCTTGCTGGGGAAAAAAAGGCTTGGAATTGAGTCCTTAATTAAAGGACTATTAATAGTAGGAACCTTGGTGTGTGTTGGGGCGATTCATACAGAACTATTTAAAGCTGGGAATGGGAAAACCAACCCGATTTTTAAAGGTAGTTGTGAATATTCTCCACAATAAGATAAAATATTTAAGGATTAAAGGGAAATACAAACAATCTTTTTTCACTCTCACTAAATTCAAGGGGCAGCTGTTAGTAAAATAATGAGTTTGTAAAATATTCTTTTTTAATTGTTGAATTCTCCTTGACTGTGGCTTTTTGCAGTTAGTTGAATGAATTGGTATTGAGAAACCTTTTAGTGGATCAGCATTTCAGAGTGCAGGAGAGAAACAAAGCTCCAAACATAGAATATCAGTTAGTGGGGCACAGAAGAATCTGGATCCAATTGAAACAACATCATTTGAGAGAGACCTTAAGCAATTGTTTCTGAGGAAATCTGGTTACTGAGCTGAAAAATTCCAAGCTATTTTTTTAGTTATTGGAATTCTTGCAACCTGTTTGACCCTAATTAGTCGTGTTAAGCATCAATTCCCTGCCTGGTTTTGTTCTTCCTTAGTCAGCACATTAGTACAGTGTTTTGCTTCAGTATTTAATCCCCTTTCTAACAGAGCATGGTTGTGGTGGGAACAGTGACCAGCACAGTGCACGTGGAGAGAGAAAGTAGTAATTAGCACTTCTTGTACTAACTCTATGTAGAGAGACAAAAACCAGCCCAGTTATCTGTTAGTCCCCAGGATTTTCTGTGACTGACAGAGCCTGGCAGTGCAGAGCCAGAGCAATCCTCGAAGGGAGCCTGAGGTGCCTTTGGAAGTGCCAGCTCTGAATCAAGGGGAGAAGGTGATTGTTCCCAAGGTGAAACAACGTGGCTTTACCTCCCCGTTGTGCCAGAAAACTGGCTTTGTCCTGGGCTGGACTGGGAGAAATCCCCATGAGTTCTCCTTGTTGTGGCCAAGCTTCTTTTAGTCTAATTTCCAGATGGAGATTTTGAAATAAATGTTGATACTGTCAAATTGTAAACCTTATTAATTTGTGTGGCTCAGATGAGGCTGCTGTGGAGTTCTTGCTCTGACCAGCGGGTTGTAGAGCGGCTGGAGGAAGAATCACTGCCCACCTGTTTGGCTGTAGGACAGAGAATAAATTACGCTGTATGTAATTAGGAATGTTCTCTCAAATATAGTCTGGAACTTGTCTAAGGCTGCAGAGCACTGGTCCAGCAGAAAAAAGGGCTTTTGATTTGACCACTTAATGTGTTGTGGGAAGGTGGGAAGGACAGAGGGATATACAGACAGCACAGAACATGGAAATACAGACTAAATGCTGCATTTCTGGGCTCAGAGTGGGTAAGATACTGGGAAGACTGAAGCCTGTATTAATCATCATCTGAATTTTTCAGGGTACTACTGAGATTGAAATCAGGAAGAAACCTGGTGGGTCTCTCTTGGTCTCGATGGATCAGGTGAACGCGTCCTACGGAAGGAAGGATCGGACCAACAGCGTCATGACCGGGCTGACCAACACCCTTGTTGAGGGTAGGTGTGATCTGGGGATTAGAGGACAGGGATCCAGGGTGACCCTTGAGCCCCTTCCAGTGCCTAAGAAGGGGCTCCAAGAGAGCTGGAGAGGGACTTTGGACAAGGGCCTGGAGGGGTAAGACAAGGGGGAATGGCTTCCCACTGCCAGAGGGCAAAGTCGGATGGGGTATTGGGAAGGAGTTCTTCCCTGTGAGGGTGGGGAGGCCCTGGCACAGGATGCCCAGAGAAATTGCCCCATTCCTGGAATTGTCCGGGGTCAGGTTGGGCAAGGCTTGGAGCAACCTGGGATAGTGGAATTCAGCTCCCTCTGCTTTAGAGCAGTACATATCCATGCATGGTTTTGCCTAAATCTGCTTCTTTTGGGTCTTTATTAACAAAGAAGTATTTATTAGACTTTATTTTACTTGGCTTTGCATCCGAATTACGTAGAGATGGAGGTAAAGGCAGCAAAGAGGAATTGTAACTTTACAATAAAGAGGATGCAGTGTGGAGATCAGAGGAGTGAGGCAATGTCAGGTACGGGTGTTCTGTCTTCTGTCATCTCCCAAGCACTGGAGAGACCTTCCCTTGCTACAGTCCGTGGGAGAAAAGCATTGGAGCTACACTGAGAGCTGCAGTGTGACAGCTGTCAGAAGAGAAAGGGACTGTTGGATGGTGGGAATTCTGGAATGGACAGCACATGGAGATGAGATTTCCCAATATGTTCTGCAGGAGCCAGCAAGAATTTACGAACAGCAGCCACATGCGGTTGATGATCTCAAATTCCTGCTGTCTCCTGCAATAAAATTGTATGAAAACTAAATATACTTAGAAACAGAGCAGGGTTTTGCTGCCGCTTCCCTCCTGCGCAAACGCCTACGGGCTCCAGTGCCACGGGCCTCTTTTTAACTTCAGAAATTCCAAGGCAACTAAATACTAAGCAACCAGAGAACCAATGGGAGGGAGAGCACAGTGGTCCTTTCCCTTCCCATAAAGAATAAAAGTTGAGGGTGCACAGCTGCACAGCCTGACTGGAACCAGCAAGTCAATAAATGGGGGCAGCTCCTCATTTGTATTTCTTTTTTTTCCCTAAGCACTTGAGATAAGCCAGTGTAAAAAAAAAAAAACGGACACAGCATTGTGTTTGATTTCTGTAAATGGATGTAGTTAGTCTTAATCAGGTTATTCCTGCTGAAAATCCTTCGCAGCGTTATGTCATCTCTTTCCTCTTTTAGACCGTGTCTGTGTTCAGCACAGAATCCATCTCAGTTATTTAAAAACTGGCACCAAAAGCCGTTTGGAATCTGTAACTTTGATTTTAGCTGTTTTACCTTGATCAGTTCGGAGTTAAATATAGCCCTTCATTTGGAATAATTTGCACTGAATCATCCTGGTGGGGCTGAAGCACAGGGTCCGGACGGCAGTTACGGTGACCCGGTGCAGGTGCTGTGTAGATGTTGTGTAGGAGCAAAGGAGAAGTCACAAAGCTCAGTAAAATCATAAAATCCCAGAATCCAAGAATCCTTGAAGCTGGAAAAGAGCTCCAAGGTTGTTGGGTGTAACCTGTGACCGATACCCGTGCTGTCACCCAGATCAGAGCGCTGAGTGCCACATCCAGTCATTCCTAGGACACCCCCAGGGATGGGACTCCGCCACCTCCCTGGGCGCCCCTTCCAAATCCTGGCCATCCTTTCCATGAAGAATTTCTTCCCGATGTCCAACCTGCCCACAAACTTGACCCAGCTCTTCTCTCGTGTCACCTCCATGGCCATTTTCACAAGGTTCACAGTTTTGTAATTCTTCAGCCTCAGAGATGAAGCCTGACCTCTGTTTTGTTTTGTACCTGTAGAGCTGGAAGAGTCCCAGAGGAAGTGTCCCCCTTGCTGGTACAAATTTGCCAATATGTTCCTGATCTGGGAATGCCATCCATACTGGATGAAGCTGAAGGAGATCGTGAACTTAATTGTCATGGATCCTTTTGTCGACTTGGCCATCACCATCTGCATCGTGCTGAACACGCTGTTCATGGCCATGGAACACCACCCCATGACCCCCGAGTTCGAACACGTGCTCTCCGTAGGAAATCTGGTAAGAGAGCAGTGGTGAACACTCCCTGCAGCTCTGCTCCTGCTTATTGATGTGGGCTTAGGCTTAGAATAAATTGCAGTGTCGATACTTAGCACGAAGATCAGAAAATAAGCAAGAATCACTCTTTGCCTGTTCTTTGTCTGTCTCTCCTCCCCGCTCCAGGTTTTCACTGGGATTTTCACAGCAGAAATGTTCCTGAAGCTCATTGCAATGGATCCATACTATTATTTTCAAGAAGGCTGGAACATCTTTGATGGGTTTATTGTCTCCCTCAGTTTAATGGAGCTGAGTCTCGCAGATGTGGAAGGACTTTCCGTGCTGCGATCTTTCCGATTGGTATTCCATATTCCAGCTCTTCTTTCAATGTTGTCATCATGGAGCTACTACAAAGTTTAGAATCATAGAGTTGGACGGGACCCACGAGGATCATCCAGTCCAGCTCCTGGCCCTGCACAGACACCCCAGCAATCCCACCCTGTGCTTGAGAGTGTTGTCCAAACGTTCTTTGAGCTCTGGCAGCCTCGGGGCTGTGCCCATTCCCTGGGGAGCCTGGGCAGTGCCCAACCAGGGGAAGAGCCTTTTCCCAGTATCCAGCCTATCCCTCCCCTGACACAGCTCCAGCCATTCCCCTCACATCAGAAATTTTTCCCATTTACAAAGGACAAGGGAAGACCCACATTTTTCTGGGTTTGGGGAGGACAGAGATTGAGTGGTGCTATTTTTTATGGGCTCTTCTTTCTTCATCACTGCTCTTTACGAGGTCTGAGCAGCAGCTTGTTGCATTTGGGCAGGGAAGGGTGACCTTTCCTTTGGGAAGGGAGATCAGCGTGTGGGGAATAACTAAGTTAAAATGCACAAGCCCAAATTTCCAGAAAGGTTAAGCATTTTCTGCTCCCCGTGACCTCAACAGCAGAAGCATGGACTTACCTTTACATAAAATACAAGTTGGTTGTTGGTTAGGAAGTTCTGCTTGTTTTTCCTCTTTGCTTAAGATTTGTCTGTTTTGTTTTGGCTTTTTTTTTCTGTAGCTGAGAGTCTTCAAACTGGCCAAGTCCTGGCCCACTCTGAACATGCTGATAAAAATCATTGGTAACTCAGTGGGTGCCTTGGGGAATCTGACCTTGGTGCTGGCCATCATCGTGTTCATCTTCGCCGTGGTGGGAATGCAGCTCTTTGGCAAAAACTACAAGGAGTGTGTCTGCAAGATCAATGCGGAGTGTGAGCTACCCCGCTGGCACATGCACGATTTCTTCCACTCCTTCCTTATTGTCTTCCGTGTGTTGTGTGGGGAGTGGATTGAGACCATGTGGGATTGTATGGAAGTGGCAGGACAGGCCATGTGCTTGATTGTCTTCATGATGGTCATGGTCATCGGAAATTTAGTGGTCAGTAAATGGTTACTGATGGGCTTTCTTGGTTGCCTCTGGGTGGGGTAGAACTCGGGGAGACCTCAGGATGAGGGAGTGATGGTTTGTGAGTCTGTTCCTGCTCTGTTGAGGTCCCTCTTGGCCTTTGATGTATCGAGAGTCCCGCAGACTTTGGTAGCACAATGTTAAAGATGTTCTTTGCTTGATGAGGACCTTAAAGAGTTGCCCATAAATGAAGCGTTTTGCAATAAAAGCTGAAGGTATGAAACCCTCAGTCGAAGGGGACAGACCTACACCTGACCTGAGGGACAGAAGAAGCTAAAAGAAGCAAAACCTGGCATTTTAATTACCAGGAAATTAAATAATTTGGTGCACAGGGGAAGGTCCTGAAGTGTTAAAATGAGGATGGAAGTTTCTTCTAAAACCTGCCCACTGGCTCAGTCATGAGGTACTGTGGTGTGCAGGAATGGGCTGTGAAACTGCACGGCCTGTTGTGTGGGAGGTTGGACTAGATCATGATGGCTCCTTCTGGCCCTAAATTTTACGAAGAAAAGTCTGTGGAGGAAAATGTGAGCAAGAATGAAGTCACACGAGCAGTCACAATTCCTCAAAGTAGTTGTGAGCTCTCTCTGAGAGGTCCTGTCTTGCCAAAGGGTTTTGATAAAATAAGTCTTGGGGATGTGGGCAAGGAAATAGAGCTGGGAGTGATCACTCAAAATGCCAAGATTTTCCCCGTTTTCTTTGAGGCAGAGATGGGACTAAATCAGTAAAGCTGAGTTTAAATCCCGTGGGGATGAAATCCCTCTCTGACATCTGCAGTCTGGATCCTGCAAGGGGCTCAAGTCAGGGACCCCTGGGACCCCTCAGAGCCGTGTGCTGCACCAGGGTCCCTGTTCAGGGAACTTGTTGCAGCATCAGGGTCTCATACCTTGAGCCTTGGGCACCTGGATAAGTTTGTGGGACACCAGAGCTGGTTTTCAGTGGTGTTTGGAGACAGCTCTGCAGCATCAGCAGGGCTTGGGTGCCGAGTGCTCCCGTTCAGCCTTGGGAATACCCACCCTGTGTGTCAGTCCAGCATCACCTCTTCCCTTTCAGGTGCTGAACCTGTTCTTGGCCTTGTTGCTGAGCTCCTTCAGCGCAGACAACTTGGCAGCCACGGACGATGACGGGGAGATGAACAACCTGCAGATCTCGGTCATCCGCATCAAGAAGGGCATTGCCTGGACCAAGGCCAAGGTGCGCGAGTTCATGCAGGCTCACTTCAAGCAGAGAGAGGCCGACGAGGTGAAACCCTTGGATGAGTTGTATGACAAGAAGGTGAACTGCATCGCCAACCACACCGGGGCCGATATCAACAGGGACATCGATTACCAGAAGAACGGCAACGGCACCACGAGCGGCATCGGCAGCAGCGTCGAGAAATACATCATCGATGAGGATCACATGTCCTTCATCAACAACCCCAACCTCACCGTCCGTGTCCCCATTGCTGTGGGGGAATCGGATTTTGAAAACCTCAACACAGAAGATTTCAGCAGTGATACAGATCCTGACGGCAGCAAGGAGGTGGGATGAAGTGCTAAAAATTCTTTCGAGTCGTTTAGCCCGCTGTGAGAACCTCTGGGCAGGCAGAACTGCGTCCTTCCAGCACAAAACTGGTGTTTATGTTATGGTGTTGTCTTTGCACTCAAGACAGAAGTTTCTTGTGCTAGGAGCTCTATAGGAAGCCACAAATACTTGTGAATGTATCTAATTATAATGTAAAGTACATATAATCATGGAATGGCCTGGGTTGAAAGGGACCTTAAAGATGATCTAGTTCCAACCCCCCTGCCATGGACAGGAGCACCTTTCATAACATAAATACTTAGTCCTGTCTGTCCTGTTAACGTGAGACATAAGCTGGGTCAGGAGCTCCGTGATTAAAGTGAGGAAACAACTTTGATTACAGTAAATGTGGTGAACAAATGGCTGAGTCCTCGTGAAGTTTGATACTTGTTGGGAACTGATCATTGATTGGATTGGGGTTTTGTGTTGCAGAAACTCGACGAGACCAGCTCCTCTGAGGGCAGCACCATTGATATAAAGCCTGAAGTGGAAGAAGTCCCCGTGGAGGCACCAGAGGAGTACCTGGACCCAGATGCCTGTTTTACAGAAGGTGAGAAGGGAGTGAAGGAGGAGGCTTTGGGGATGTTCTGGGGACCAGTCTGCTGTAAGCTCACCCTAGGGTTAGGTCAGCCTGGATCAGGGCTGGCTCTCAGCTTTTCTCAAGGCCTTTCTTGGTGAACTAATTCAGAGGGATTTGCAGAGTGAAGCTCTCGGAGATGCAGTTGCCATTGCTAGGATGTAGATCATAGAAATGTGCCATAGTTTGGGTTGGAAGGCACCTTAAAGCTCATCCCAATTCCACTCCCCTGCCATGGGCAGGGACAGCTTCCCCTGTCCCAGGTTGCTCCAAGCCCCAGTGTCCAGCCTGGCCTTGGACACTTCCAGGGATCCAGGGGCAGCCCCAGCTGCTCTTGGCACCCTGTGCCAGGGCCTCCCCTCCCTCACAGGGAGGAATTTCTGAAGAATTATAGATGGCCTGATGATTTTTGTGCAGCTGATGCCTGAAGTACTTAGAAGCAGAGTACTTTTCCTTTCCTGTAACTGGCCTCAATGTCTTTCAAGAGCCGATCCGTTACAGGAATTCCCATGGCAAAGATGCTTTAAATGGTTCAAGGTTATTTTATCAGCAAGTTTTCCATTTGTCTCCTCAAGAGCATGGACCTCACCAAATAGAACGAGCTGATCTGTTCCCAAATGGATGTTAATTCTGGTGCCCAGACACAGAAGTGGCGAAACAACCCTAAAATCCTCAAGAATGCAAAAGTTTTAAGTGATACTCAGCATGTTTCATATTGGTGGCATCAAAACTGCTTCTAGACAGTGAGAATTTAATGTGTTTGCCTTAAACCCTGTGTTACCTGAGTGAAGGTGTGCCCTGTCCCCTGTTACAGGTTGTATGCAGCGCTGCAAATGTTGTCAGGTCAATATTGAGGAGGGGCTGGGAAAGTCGTGGTGGACCTTGAGGAAAACTTGTTTCCTAATTGTGGAGCACAATTGGTTTGAGACTTTCATCATCTTCATGATCCTCCTGAGCAGTGGTGCTCTGGTGAGTAAAATATGTGTAGTCCAGAGATGTTGAGCTCGGGGACATCTGATTGTGTACAGGAAGTTTTGGGAAAAAGCAAACTGGGGGAATTCTTACATGGAGAACAACCCAGCTCCATCGTGGTACTGTACAGAAGCTTTTATTGGTGTTTTTAGTTTAGTTTAAATGAAGAACAAAGCCTTCAAATCGGGGTTCTGATCCTAGTGTCTATGTTTGATTTATGTTTTTTGTATATATATATATTCAGCTCATCTATAACTGTGTATTTAACTCATCTCAGTATCATGTGAAGCCTCTGCATAACGACATTGAACTGTGGAATAAATCCCAGGTAATGACACGAGCACCTGGTTGTTTCCCAGGCTTTTGAGGATATTTACATAGAGCAGAGGAAAACCATCCGGACCATCCTGGAGTACGCGGACAAGGTCTTCACGTACATTTTCATCCTGGAGATGCTGCTGAAGTGGTGTGCCTATGGATTCGTCAAGTTCTTCACCAACGCCTGGTGCTGGCTGGATTTCCTCATCGTGGCTGTATGTATCCTCTCCTCCTTACTTCTGCTTGGGGGAACGGTGGTGGTTGGAAGAACGCTGGGAATGTTTCCTCCTGAGATCCGTCCTGACTGAATCGTAGATTTAACGACGGTTCAGTCCCAGATATCTCTGAATTCCCAAATCAAGTGGTGCCTTTTCCTGGTCTTAAAATCAAAGAGTCATGCACGGTTAGAAGGGGAAAAGGGATTTTACCTTGGGATTTATTTTAAGGATCCTTAGGTGCACACGTCCAGGTCACATGCATCGAAATGCACCCCTCCAAATGCCCACCCCAAAAGATTGGGTATAACATTATAGGTGTTACTAATTAGCAGATCTATCAAAGATTCTCCAATGAGAGGCTCCAGTGAGCCCCCCTCCCCAAGGAACCTTCTCCTGGATGGTTCTATCTTAGTTTACAGAATGTGTTCTGGAGAGGACCTCGGGGTCTGGGGCACGCTGATCCCTGGCTACGAAGCTTCTAAAATGTTGAGTCTCTCAGCTTGACAAACAAGTCCAAGAACGTAGGCAGAAAGCACGAGGAATACAGAAGTTGTAAAAAAGGTATAACAGGGGTATAATAGAAAAGGCAAAAATCTTCATGGCATCACAAGGATAAAACCCTTGAGCCCTTTGGGTACTGCCAGTGTTTCCTGTGCAGCTGTGGGATTTCTGCCCTGCAGGCACCAAGGAGGATTTTCCAGCCCTTGGCTCTTTTGCTCTGCTGAAAATAGAATTTCTAGGAGACCTGCCCATGTATGGAGCCCCTGGGAGGTGGTACCAGTGGGACAGCTGTGCCACAGACGTGGTATCCCTTGGTGACATCTCGAGGACTCATGTTCTCTGTAATCGTTTCCTTGCTTTATTAATGATGAGGGGGTGATGAGGCAGCAAAATCTCCCCATCCCAGCACCCCACGAGGTCTGCTCCGACCGTGGGGCGCGTGTGTTTGTGAGAATCTCCATACTTGGGGAGCTTATTGTGCACGAGGAGGTTCAGCATCATCCACCCTCTGTTCAAAAGTTCTAATGCCCAGGAAAGAAGCAGCAGGATGGTATCAAAGGAGAAGGACGGCTCGGAGGTCGTAGCATGAGTGAGGGACACGGTCAGTCAGGACAGAGGCGCCCTGGAATCCCCCTGCAGAACATCTCAGGAGGGAGGGTAAATCTGAGAAATAAAAGGGGGAGAATAAATGGTAGAATTAGAAGAAAAAAGACAACAGAGAGAAGCTTTAGCAATGAATTTGGCTCTGAAGCACAGCGAGGGAATTTAAAATAAACGGAATTTGTGCTGTCCAGAGTGGTAGAAAGTTGTGTAATTCGATAGGAAATTTAGAATCCCAAGTGCTTGGATTCTTTTAAAGTGTTTCATCACATCCATCTGGGAGTCAGTGGCTGTAGTCACTGCCCCAAGAGCAAGTGTGTTAGAAAAGAATTACCAATTTTTCCAAGCTTCTCCTTTGGAACATTCTGTGTATGATTCAGTTGCTGTTCAGCACCATTATCACTCTGGAAATATTCCTGAGTAGGTGGAAGGAACTGTGCTTGGAATTCAGGGGCAGAAGTGACTCAAACTCTGTGTTTCCTGTAGGAAAATTGAAATTTGGAATTCTGGTTTTTTTTTAAATCCTCTCTGGTCCCCTCAACACCTTTCCTTGGACACAACCTGCACGTTATAAGTCATTTTCTGGCAATAACCCTGGATCTCTCTCACTGCCTGAAGATAAAGTACCAGTTTAATTCCAGTTGTTTTGGATGAAGTGCAGTTTAATGGGCAGATGTGGTACAAGTTTAATTTCCTTCCCAAGTATCTGGGGGTGGAGCAAAGGTCAGGAACTTCCCAGGCAGGTAACACACGTCCAGGGGGGGAACAAGTGTAGAAGGATTTGGAATTCCCAGGGCTTTAGGAGGAATTCCTGTTTTCCCTCGGTGTCACAGACAGAAGAGTTGCACGTTTTTCCCTGAAAACCAAAAAAAAATCTGAAATGTGACTTTGAGACGCCCAAATATCCCTCAGCAAAATCTCAGCAATGCTTTGTGTCCTGTATCTGTTGAATCACGTTTTTTTTAACCCAAATTTTGTGGCGTGCTGTGGAAGGGGCTGGAGCGAGCCAGGACGGCAGGGAACGAGCCTTTGCATCCTAACAACGCTCTTGGATGTTATTTTGCAGGTTGCTATAGCATTGTCCAATTCCCCTCCTCCTCAACCCCATTCCTGGGTGTGTTTGTGAAGACTTTTCCTGGGTAATAATGAAGGATTCTGCTTTTCAGTCAATCTGGGATTCCCTTTGTCCGACCTCGGTGCCTGCTGTGTCTTCTGTTGGAATGTCCTCAGGGAATAATCCTCAAAGATCCCTAAAAGCTCAAACAGCCTTTTCTGTCACGGTCTTAAGTGTCCTGCTCGGGAGTAAGATGTTATCCCGAGGGGAAGAAGCTCTAAAAATGAGGATTCTGTCTTCATGGCATCATGGAATCATGGAATGGTTTGGGCTGGAAGGGACCTTGAAGCCCGTCCCGTTCCACCCCCTGCAGGGACACCTTCCACTACCCCAGGTTGCTCCAAGCCCCAGTGTCCAACCTGGCCTTGGACACTTCCAGGGATGGGGCAGCTTCCAGGGATGGGGCACTTCCAGTGTTACATTTTCAGGGTAAATAGACCACATCTCCAAATCCATCGGATTTTTAGACTTGTGCCCAGGATTTTAACTTACTGACGTTGCCAAGGGCTCGGTCCTGGCCTGACTGAGCTAATTCTGCCTCACAAAGACTTTGTTGGAACCTTTGGGACACCCCTGGCGTGGTTCACATTAGTGCAATTTTGAAGTCAGATGGAAAAACCAAAGCTCCATGTGGCCTTAAATTGTGGCCACTTATTTTTGGGGCAGATTCCACAGAATCACGGAACGGTTTGAGTCGGAAGGGACCTTAAAAATCATCGAATTCCAAGTCCCTTGCTGTGGGCAGGGACACCTTCCATATGAAGCTGGAAAAAGCACATGAGCCACATGCCCAAATAAGATGAAATCTCAATTTTCCCACACATTTTATGCATTCGAAATGTGGATCTGGTATTTCCCTGAAATACGCGTGGAATTTAGGATCATCCTCATAATGAATTCTACTTTATTATTCCAGTATCTCTTGTAGAAAAGAATGATGCATAGGAAGTGTCCTATTCTGAGAATTCAGTTCAAACCCCACCTGTTCCAGGAGGAGCTCCCGTGGTTTTCCGTTGTTTGTTGCTGTGTGTGGATGTCTTTTTTTTCCCCTTAAAAAGGGTTCACGTCTCTCTTCTCTGTGTCTGTAGCGTGACACGAGCGAGAAGTGGCAGCTGATGTGCTGTGCCCGTAACTGTTTCCGTGTGGCCAAGTCACACCTGTGACTCAGTGGGTTTAAGGATATCTGATCATTCACACGTTCAGAGCCTAAATCTGACCCCGGGCTGCTCAACAGCTTCTCCTTGGGACTGGAGAAGCGTTGGAGTACGGACCTAAAAGCCGTGCCGCAGCTCAGCACCCGAGCCTGGGCAGCTGTCAGACGGCTCCTCCCTCGGGGTCGCTCCCGAGCACGACTTGGAGCGGGCAGAAAATGCGTTTGCTCCGCGTGCCAGGCAGGGAAAAGCCCGGCCCGCTCGGGTTGTGAGGCAGGAGGAGCCGGAGCGGGGCTCAGGACCGGCGGCGGCAGAGGGACGCGGTCCCCGGTGGCGCGGTGCCCGCGGAGAGCTTGGCGCAGGTGTGCAGTGTGTGTATTTATCTGTATTCTTTCTCATAGGTACCTTTAACATTTGTCTGGCTTAAATTTCATGGGCGCCGCCGGGATCCTGCAGCCGGTAAAGGGCGAGGGTAAGGTTTTTGTCATCGTTTGGGCTCTTCCTTCCGACAGCCCCTCTCCGTGTGTGTCTCTGCCTCTCTCTCACTGATCTCTCCCCTCTGTTCTTTTCTCAACCGCATTATTTCCTTCCAGGTCGGTTCAGTCAAGTGAAGTAGGCAGCTGGTGTCATGGCTTCGGTATTTGGGGCGGCCCAGGTGGCTCCTGGGCTGGGCAATCAGGGCTAGGGGATCCAATCTAACAGTCTGGAACCTTTTTTTTCTTTTTTTTTTTTTTTTTGTTTTTTTTTTGTTTTTTTTTTTTTTATTTTGTTTTGTGTTTGGTGGTTTTTTTTTTTTTTGCTATTTTTTTCTGGCTTTTTTTCTATTTTTTTTCTATTTTCTGTGTAGGTCTCTTTAGTCAGCCTTATAGCTAATGCCCTGGGCTACTCGGAACTAGGTGCCATAAAATCCCTTAGGACACTAAGAGCCTTGAGGCCTTTAAGAGCGTTGTCCCGATTTGAGGGGATGAGGGTAAGATGCCATTAGCAGCTGATCCTTCTGCATGCCCGTGGAGCGGTTTTTTTTAAAAGCATGCTAGAACTGATCAAAACTGGTGGAAAGAAAATTCCAAACAGAATCATGATGCAGCTGCTGACTTGATCACCTCTACGTGGATGTACCCTCACCCTGCCCACCGCTGCACCCTCCCCTCTAACAAAGGGAGATGCATAAGCTGCCTCATTACATTAATTACTGGCCCAAACCACCTGCCATTCGTAGCCGATGTCGACACTTGGCTGTTCTCATTTGGCCTGGCTTTGACCTCGAGCATCCGAGGGGCTTCTCAGCTGTAATATCTTTATCTAGGGAGAATCACCAGGTGCAAAGAAGCAGAACTGGAACCACCTCAGGGTCTCCAGCCCCTCCAGGTGTTGGCTGTTGGTGGAATTGGATTGAAAGACTCTGTCTGAGGGGGTTTTAAAAAAGTAACCAGGGGAAAAGGCTGCTGCCTCTCGTGGGTCACTGTAGGAAGGGACTGGGGCGAGCTCAGCTCTTTGAAAACTTTGGTTTCATTCCTCTTGTTGCACCTTGTTGTTCTCAGTCCAGTCTGGTGGTGACTGGCAGCCTTGTCTAGTAGTGAAGCTTTTCCTTTCTGTCCCCTTCCTTTCTCCATGCTTTTTTGGTCCCTGTCCCGTCACTGTGGAACCAGAACAAAGCACAAGCAAAGCATTGAACTTAACAAGCTTTCCTTGAATTGGTACTGGCACCACTCCCTTGGGTGCTTCAATTATTGCAGTGTCCCGCTGCTTTGCCACTAATATTCTGTCCTTTTGGTGCTTTTTGTCCCATTTGGGATTGAAATAGTCTCCTAAGAAAATGCAAAAAAAAAAAAAAAAAAAAAAATCGTGCAGTAAAAAAATCAAATAAAGGTTGTTTCGTATTAATGGATTTCCCAGGTGCTCTTAGAACGTGGGGCTTTGTGCTAAATCCCAGTCAGCTCGTAATCAGGGATACTGCAAGAGAGAAAATGATGCATTTGAAATAAAAAGGGAAGGGAGTAGCAGTCGCAGTTTGAATTCAGGGTCTGAGCGGAGCAATTCCATCTGGATCCTTCTGGAGCAATTCCACCTGGATCCTTCTGATCTTTGGGTTTGCTGTAGTGTCATGGAGCCCAAATTCCAGCACAGGAGGAGCAGTGAGCTGAGGAGGGATCCTCAGATTCCCTGGGAAGTAATAGAAACTCACGAGCTCCAACTCCAAAGGAGATGTTTCTTCTCTAAGACCTTCTCCTGCTGTTAGTTCCTTGTGTCCTTAGTTTAATTCTAAACTCCAGTCTACAGTACAGGCACAAAGGAAGAAAAATGAATGGTTAATTAATGGTTAAATTGTTAATGGTAACACAGAGCGTTAGCTGGGCTGGGTTCGGGTCCCACCCAGAAGTTTGATCACAAAGCCTAGCACTAAACCTGGAGATAAAAAAAGCTATTTTTAAGCCATGCTGGGGAGAAGATTTCTAATGTACAATCAGGGAATTCTCGTGCTTAAAGTGGGGAATTTTCACCACGGGAGATTTGATAGTTACGACTGCAGCCCTGGTAGCTACCTAGACCCAATTATTTTTCCTCTGTTTTGACTTGGAGACCAGTGTCACTGCCCCATCCAAGCTGACCAATCCCTCTGAGCCAGGGACAGAGATCTGAAATGCCTTTGCAAAGGAGACTGAAACTGTAGTTCTTTGCTTTTCTCTCCTCCATAGCAATCTGCGTTTCCAGGAGCTTGCTCTGCTCTGAGCTCGGCCAGGGAGTTTGATAGTGATGCTGTGAGACGTGCATGTGTTCTTGTCAGTCTGCACACAAAAGCCATGTTCCTCCTTTCACTCCTTTTGGAAAGCTGTGGAGATTTAATGAACCATAAATGGCCAGATTCCAGGAGGATATCAGGATATTACCCTTCTTTTGCTTCATGTGGTAACTGGAATAAATCAATGTATTCATAAGAGGGTCTGACCCGAAAGGTGCTGCTGGTGTGGTGCTGGTGTCCAGCAGCTGAGCATCCTGTTGGGATGAAGGGAGAATGAGAGCAGAGGAATCCATGTGCAGCCTGGTGGGGCTCTCACCTGTGTCTTCAGACCTGCTGGCTGTAGCGATGAGTTCGTGACGCCGTTTAGCACTCGGAGAACGGGAGATTCACTGTCCACGTCACCGTGGTCTCCAGTTCTCCTCCATGCCTCTATCTCAGACCAGTTTGGGTTGGGAGGGACCCGAAAACCCACCCAGTCCCACCTCCTGCCGTGGGCAGGGACACCTTCTGCTAGACCAGCCCTCCGAGCCCAGGCCAAGCTGGCCCCGAGCACCCGAGTGGGTGTGGTGACAGCAGGCCATGCGTGGGTGGTGGTGGCTTCCAGCAAGGGGTGGTGTGGCAGGAGAAGGGAGCAGGACGAGCTGTGGCTCATGTTCTACCACTGAGACCCTCCCAAGCCCCCGTGGAGTTGCGTTGTCTTTCAAAACTAAGGCAAAGGGGTAACAAGAGTTTAGATTCTGTTCATCTATTAAAGGAATCTAAATTAGGAGATCATAATAAAAGATTTAATATCCTGCTGACCTGCCTCTATTAAAAGCCTCAGAGCTTACATTTGGTCGTGTGTTGGCCGGGGATGCTCAGGGACATGGTGCTCCCAAACTGTGAAAGGCTAAAATTAGGAAGAGATGAGCTCTCACAAACCCCATCCTTGTTCCTGCTGCGTTTGCTGCCGTTTGGAGGAAGGAACATGGCTTTTCTGTCTTCTTGAGCCTGCCAAGCTGCATGCTCAGCTCTCTGCCTGGGACAACATGACTGGCCTTGCTTAGTCCACAGTATGATCTTGATGTTACTCAGTGCTTAGTGTGACCACAGTGATGCTGGGCTTGGTCCTGACCCCACTGCTGGGGCCCTTGGTGGGAGCAGGATCAGGCCCCGGAGTGAACACAGCCTTGTTTGAACGTGGGGAATGGCTGGAGGGGCTACTGGCTGATGAAACCTATTGAATCCACGAGCAAAAGCGTCCTCACACGTGGCTCTGAGAAAATTCCATCTAGGAGCCTGTTTGCTACGACAGAGAGTCTGAGCCCCCCTCTCTCTTTGGGCAATGAAAACGATACAAAAGAATTGTTGCTTTATTGAATCCAAAACCCAAACTCTGCAAATCCAGCGGCGTGGCCTGTTTTATTTTGAAAACAGAGCTTCCCCAGGTGGCTTCGAAGCAGAATTTGGGACCGCTTGGAATAAGTTCACTGCCAACTTCTGTGTGGAGCAGCCACCACCGATGTGTCAGTGGCCTGGTCCCCTATTCCCCCCCCAAAAACAGCTGTACTGATGCTTGCTGTCTCCTGCCTCGTGTTTTATACTGAAACTTTTTCCCACCCCTTCCAACACAGGTGGTTGTCAATGCCTTGGTTGGCGCTATCCCTTCCATTATGAATGTCTTGTTGGTCTGCCTTATCTTCTGGCTGATTTTCAGCATTATGGGGGTTAACCTGTTTGCCGGGAAATATCATTACTGCTTTAATGAAACATCTGAGCATCGCTTTGAGATAGATGTTGTTAACAACAAGACAGACTGCGAAGCTCTGATGCCACCCAACTCCACAGAGATCCGATGGAAGAATGTGAAAATTAACTTTGACAACGTTGGGGCAGGATATCTGGCTCTTCTGCAAGTTGTAAGTTTGGCTTCCTACCATCGCCCTGGGAGTGGGAAATACAAAATGCATTTTATGGGCTTCCCTCCCTGGGAAATGCAGTGGCCCATTAAGCCCACCCGGCTTGGGGCCGGAATGGATTTGCCATTTTATATTTCTTCTCTTTCCTAATGTATGGGTCTCCCAGCCCCAAGTCTGTCCACTTCCCCTTGGTCTGGTTGAACCTCATGAGGTTCCCGTGGATCACCTACTTGAGCTTGATTTATGTAATTTTGATTAAGTGGAAAGAGGAATATTGAAATAATATTAAAGTTCACGGTACAGGGCCATTAGGAGTCCTTGACAGAGCTGGCACAATTCAGGCTTGTTCTTGTATTTTGGGTGAATTCTGCCTCAGGGAATGTGTGTTTTCTTTGCCAGGCTACGTTCAAGGGCTGGATGGACATCATGTACGCAGCTGTAGATTCCAGAAAGGTAACATGCAAACAAACTCCCCTCCCCCTTATTTCTGTCTGCTCTTTTGCTTTGGTAAAATCAAGAGGAGAAGTTGTAGAACTGTGCTTGTAGCATTTATTTCATGCTGTGATTGTTTTGTTTGCTCTGGTGGTCTGATGAGTTAAAAGATGCTCAAGAAAATCCCAAAAAGGGAGGTTCTTCTGGTTGCTTTTTTTGTTCTACTCCAACTGGAGTAGAAATACAGCGAAGGAACGAATACAATGAAGTTACAGATTTAGTCATTAGAATAAATGATGGGGAGGAATTAGCCAGAAGGTCCCCCATGAATCTTAAGTCTGTAAGGAAGTCTGAGCATGTCTGGGTTGGAGTTCTTTCCTCGGGCACCTCTCTGGTTCTTGCATGCTGGAATCATGCAAATACCATGCCTTCCTTTTTGGTTTCAGTTTTTTCCCCCTTCTATTGTCTTGGTTTTATATGAAAATATTTTTAAATGCATTTCCTTGTCCTGCACTGAATGCAGGTTTGAAACAAATATGACTGTGCCAGGAAAGCATAAAAATGTTCTTCTGGTTTTTGATCTTTTTGGTCTTGCATCTTCAAAAGAAATAGTTTGGAAACACGACCAATCTCATTCTGCCCATATTTGTATGATGTCTTTGAAATGTCCTTTGTTCCTCTTCTTATCTCCCCTTCAGCAAGAAGAGCAACCCAAGTACGAGGACAACATTTACATGTACATCTATTTTGTTATCTTCATCATCTTCGGTTCCTTTTTCACCCTGAACTTGTTCATTGGTGTCATCATCGACAACTTCAATCAACAGAAGAAAAAGATAAGTGATCTGTGTTTGCTGATTCGAGCTCAGCCCTGTTCCAGGAGTGTTGGGTCTTCAGGCTGGTGGGTTTCTCTGCAAAATAAAGTCAGTTTGGGGCACAAAGCAGCTTTCTTACAGCTGGGGACCTCTTGGTGCCTTGTGGGAATGGCTGAGCAGACTCAGGGAGCACAACACGCAGCCCAAGGCTTGATTTAAACTACAGCCACATGAAACACTTTCCCTAGACTACATTTTCATGCATTTGGGGGTTTTTTTATGCCTTGACTAAAATACAGGCTGGAAGCAAGATGTCCTCCTTGCCTCTCCCTTTCTCTCATATCCTGCTTTTCCTCAAGCCGAGGGTTTGCCTCGTGCAGCTCCTGTAAAAGCCCTCACACCTCACAGCCGTTCATCACAGAGGGGAGAGAGGGGTGGGGAAGGAGGCAGTGCAGGGGGACAGGTCATTTAGAGGAGAAACAGTCATTTTTAGAGAGAGATCAGTACAGCCTGGGTACAGTGCGAGTTAGTTCTGTCTGAAGTGGCTGCCACCGGCCTCTCACCTGGCAGGTCTCCTCCTGCCCGAGCTGGGATTTACTCCTTTCCCTTCTGGTGTGTGTGAGCTGATTGTAACTGCTTTTCCTTTTGCCCCTTTACTTTGGAGGTCAAGATATTTTCATGACGGAAGAACAAAAGAAGTACTACAATGCCATGAAAAAACTGGGCTCGAAGAAGCCTCAGAAGCCCATTCCCCGACCTCTGGTGAGTGTGTTAGAGGGAACTCAGGGAAAACCTGAGTAGATTTCAAAGGAGCTTTGGCTCCAAAAGCATCCTTTGTTCTAACTCCTGTTGGACTCCACATCGCCCTGTTCTTGTCCTTGTGACTCGGGAATCACCTGCAAAGGTTAAAACACTTGCACTGGGGTTGGTGTTAATCAGTTCATCACTTGAATCAACAAAATAATCCCAAAACATCATCCAGGCCCTAGAGGGGCCCTAGATGTGGAGTAGGAGCCTCCTGGCACTAGCAGGGGGACCTTTGGCAATTATCTGGCCTTGGGGGCTGCACTGATGGAGAACTAAGCTCCTTTCCCTGGTTTCTTTTGAAAGACTTTGAATCCCTCAGAAAGCCAGAAAGGGTTTGGGGTTGAGTGCCTTAGATACTGTAGGGATAAAGCATGGATGAAGCACCCTGCTTCTGGGTCTGTGGTGCTGCCAGGACACAAAAGAGGTTGGATTCTCACCCTGGTACCCATCAGGTGGCTGCTTTCCCCAGCTGTCACTGGGAGGGCATCACCCTCCCTTTGGGCTCAGCAAAGAGGAAGATGCGCTGCTCGTAGGGGTGGAGTGGCGTGTTGGGGTGTAAATAATGGCATTTTCCTGCCTTTGCCCCAAGCAGTCTGGCTTGTGGACAGGGTTTGCCTTGAAAGCTTTGTTAAATACTGACAAAACGACGTCCTCGTCCCTCTTTCCACCAACGGTGAAATAATTTGTTGACTAATGGTAAATGAGGAAGAATCTCCTCCCTGTGAGGGCGGGGACGCCCTGGCACAGGGTGCCCAGAGACGCTGTGGCTGCCCCTGGAAGTGTCCAAGGCCAGGTTGGACATTGGGGCAGGGGGTGGAATGGGATGGTTTTAAGGAGGTTTCCAATCCAAACCATTCCACACATGCACGATTTTTGTTCAAACTCGGTTCCTTGTCTCTTCCGTTTCCCAGAACCGCATCCAAGGAGCCGTCTTTGACTTTGTCACTCAGCAAGCCTTCGACATCGTCATCATGATGCTCATTTGCCTCAACATGGTGACCATGATGGTGGAGACAGATACGCAGAGCAAGCAGATGGAGGACATCCTTTACTGGATCAACTTTGTGTTCGTCATCTTTTTCACCTGCGAGTGCGTGCTGAAGATGTTCGCCTTGCGGCACTACTACTTCACCATCGGCTGGAACATTTTTGACTTCGTGGTTGTGATTCTGTCCATCGTGGGTAAGTGTGACACCGGTTTGAGGTCTTGGGGTGCCAGGCTGTTTCGGCGTTTGCAGGGTAGAACGTGTTCTTGTCTTCGAAGGGGATGTGTAGGTACCAGGACTTCAAGGTTCCCTTTAAGCCTCGGGAAGAGACCGTGGCAAAATTTGTCTGCCTGAAGTCCTGACTGATGCCTCTTCCCTCTGTTCTGGCATTCCTTTCCAGCTGTGTGGAGTAAACCACTTGACAATTGCTCTCTCTGTCTTTAAAAACTGAAGTTTCACTCACCTCATCAGAATATTGCAACGCTCAGGAACCCCTGGAAGCAGCCCTGCAGGGCTTCCTGCCACAGCACGTGACTTGTTTGCAGTTTGTTTGGATGCTGAATCCATGTTTCCTCCAACAGGTTTTGAGTTTTTTAGCATCTAGTCTGCAAAATATGCACAACCTCACAAATGAATGGGAGTAAAGCTTGGCAGGGCACAAAGCACGTTGACAAACCACCAGCCTTCAGACCATCCCGCAGCCTAAAACTCAGCCCCAGTTTTTGCTGCTGCTTGGAATCAGGTTTATCTTAAACACTTTTAGCACCTTCAGAGCAGAGTCCTGGCTCCCATGGCAGCGTTAGGCACTGAGAGCAGATGTGCCCAAGAAGCAACTCGTTCATCCTTATCCAGGAGGGATGAAGCTGAACCTCTTTCCCTCTCCATGTAGGAGAATTATTTAGGGAGCCAGAGCATTTAGTAAAGACCTAGAACCACAGAATCATGGAGCGTCCTGAGTGGGAAGGGACCCCCAGGGATCATCCACTCCAACCCCTTGGCCCTGCACAGACACCCCAACAACCCCACCCTGGGCATCCCTGGCAGCGCTGTCCAAACACTCCTGGAGCTCTGGCAGCCTCGGGGCCGTGCCCATTCCCTGGGGAGCCTGGGCAGTGCCTGACCCTCCTCTGGGAGAAGAACCTTTCCTGATATCCTCCCCTGGCCCAGCTCTGGCCATTCCCTCGTGTCCTGCCACTGGTGACAGGGAGCAGAGATCGGAGCTGCCCCTCCACTGCCCCTCGGGAGGGCTTAACCTGCCTGAACGTGAGACCTCTCGCTCGCAGAGACCCTCTGAAAATCCAGCCAAGGTGTTCCATGGGCCCCCTCTGTCACTAGGCTCAGAGGAAGCAGCGGCCTGTGCCGTCTCCATTGTCACACTTGTTGCCTCTCTTCTTTAGGAATGTTCCTGGCTGAAATCATTGAGAAGTACTTTGTGTCACCCACTCTCTTCCGAGTGATCCGCCTGGCTCGCATCGGCCGCATCCTGCGATTAATCAAAGGAGCCAAAGGAATCCGCACGCTGCTTTTTGCCTTAATGATGTCCCTGCCTGCCTTGTTCAACATCGGCCTCTTGCTCTTCTTGGTCATGTTCATCTTCTCCATCTTCGGCATGTCGAACTTCGCCTACGTCAAGCATGAGGCTGGCATCGATGATATGTTCAATTTTGAGACCTTTGGCAACAGCATGATCTGCTTGTTCCAGATCACCACCTCGGCTGGCTGGGACGGGCTCCTGCTGCCCATCCTGAACCGGCCGCCGGACTGCGACCTGGACAAGGAGCACCCGGGCAGCGGCTTTAAGGGGGATTGCGGGAACCCTTCGGTGGGGATATTTTTCTTTGTGAGTTACATCATCATCTCCTTCCTGATTGTGGTCAACATGTACATTGCCATCATCCTGGAGAACTTCAGCGTGGCGACGGAGGAGAGCGCAGATCCGCTCAGCGAGGACGACTTTGAGACGTTCTATGAGATCTGGGAGAAGTTCGACCCCGACGCCACGCAGTTCATCGAGTACAGCAAGCTCGCGGACTTTGCTGACGCTTTGGAGCATCCCCTCCGCGTCCCAAAACCCAACACCATTGAACTCATCGCCATGGACCTGCCTATGGTAAGTGGGGACAGGATCCACTGTTTGGACATCCTGTTTGCCTTCACCAAACGTGTCCTGGGGGACAGCGGGGAGCTGGATATCCTGAGACAGCAGATGGAGGAGAGATTTGTGGCTTCCAACCCTTCCAAAGTGTCTTATGAGCCCATCACCACGACGCTGCGGCGCAAGCAGGAGGAGGTGTCGGCGGTGGTGATCCAGAGGGCTTACAGGGCTCGTTTGGCACGACGGGGCTTCATCAGCCGAAGGCCTGCCACCACCAAACTGGAGAACGGGGGAGCTAACAGGGAGAAAAAGGAAGGCACCCCATCCACGGCGTCCCTGCCGTCCTACGACAGCGTCACCAAACCTGAGAAGGAGAAACAGCAGCGGGCGGAGGAGGGGAGGCGAGAAAAGGCAAAGAGACAAAAAGACACCAGGGAATCCAAGTGTTGAGACAAAAAAAAAAAAAAAAAAACAAACAAAAAAATTAAAAAAAAAAAAAAAGTAGAATTGTACGAATTCAAATATTTGCAAGTGAAAAAAAAAAAAAAAAAGATTGTTTACAAACTTCCTGAAATATATCAATACAGAACAGCTGTGGAGACACTTACCTGAAGATCTTATACCAAACATAGTCTGCTTACTGTGTGACAGCGTTGCATCTAAAGCAGTGACCTACCACCTGTTTAAAGGACCCTGTAAACAAACATTTAAACACAAAAAAAAAAAGGAAAAAAAAAAGGATTTTCTATTGTTTGGGCAGGTGGATACTGCATGTTCCACATCAGTCAATGCAACTTAGGACAAACAAGCAAAATAAATCACACCCACACCCACACCCAGAGAAACAAAACCCGCTGCTGGGATTCATGTATTTTCCAAAGCAGCCCCAAATGGATTTTATTTTCCCATTTTGTTGATTATTCTCGGAAGAAAACCCAGAAGTCACAATGTTAATGGGTTTGTTCATGCAAAACTAGATTTGCATTTAGTTAAAGCAGCAAAAAAAAAAGAAAAAAAAAAGGAAAAAAAAGAGAAAAAAATTGAAAAAGAGTTAAAACAAGTAGAACAAAAAAAGGAAAAATGAAACAAAGCACCCATTAAGCCCACTGAGTTATCATAGTTTATTATTTGAGATTTATTATTTGCATTCTACTTTCTACATGGGCTTTACTTGGTTTGGGAGATGGGGTAATCGGGTACCTTCAGCCTGGAGCCAGCTCGGGCTGATCCCCCCCCAAAAACAAAGTGCTCGTTAACGCGTCGAAGCGATTTGCATGACGGCATGACCAGGGACCATGCATGAGGAACCATAACCACGAGACACGCAGTCACCTGTCCACAGAGGTGTGTTAAGCCATAAATTCGAGGCACTCCACTGAGTATCTACCGCACACTGTATTTGGAGAGAAACCTTAGTGATGCTCCTGCCCGGCACCAGTCCGTCCCAGTTCACAGAGAATCTTCCATAAACCTGCCAGTAGAAGAAAAAAATAAACACCTAACAAAAAAAAAAACCCAACAAAAAACCCCAGACAAAAAAACCCCCGAGGTAACTCTAAAACCACAAAAACCCCCAACAAAACCCAACGAGCAGATGAATGAATTGTGTGTGTCTGTTTAACAACTTTTCGACTTTCTTTTCCATACAGCCATGGTTTTTGCACACTGAAATAGAACAAAAATTCAAAATGCTGCTCTGGACCTCACCAAAGGGGAGAGGATAAATCTGGGAACGGCTTGTTATCCATGTCACTGTAAATCCAAAACCTAGGGCTTCAACCAGCCAGCAAGGTCAGTCGTATCCTGCAATATTTAGCATTAATACTATGAATTACTGTTCAGCCTCCATCCTGCAGTGTAGACACTTCTTTTGGTAGAGATAAATGTTAACAAAAAAGAAGCAGCAGCATGTTATCTCTGCTAGTAGGAATTCGGGGAGCTCACCCACAGCGATCCTGCCCCCAGGGTCGGGGATGGGCTTGGGACTCGCCCTCGCTTCTCCCGCGGCCACCGGGACTCCTGCTCGGGTGTGGGGACGCAGAGCTGGACCCCGGCGTCCTGCTGCTCTTGGTGGCCTGGGGTGTAGCCAGGAGGGGTTTTGGGGGCTGCAGCCCAGCAGGGGCCCGGTGCCTTCACCTCGGTCCCGTTCCCCGCAGCTGCAGCGGGGCTGGGGGCGATGGGCGCTGCCCCTGGGCTGCCCTCGCTGCAGCAGGAGGGCAGCGCCAGCCACGCCCGGCTGTTCCTGCTTCCTCACGCCCAGCTCCGTCTTGGGGTGTCCTCACGGCTCAGCCAGTTCTCAGGCCAGCCCCACGGAGCTTGGGGGTGTCTCTTCAGGGCCAGGGGCAGCGCAGGGGGGACGTTTGGACCCATCCCAACTAAGGGTACCCAGACCAGTGGAAAAAAAAAAAAAAAACCACAACCAACCCCCAAGACGCCAGAGCTCGACGGGAGCATGAATCTCAGTTTGCAGAATCCCATAACCCAGAAAATAATGACAGGAATCACCTAAAAGAAACCAAACCCAAGCAGGAAGCCATCCAGCAGCCATCTGTGCCACCTCGGCATCCTCGGGGCGGCCCCGCCACCGCCACGGCACGGGAGCAGGTCTGCTCCACAGCAGGGACCTCGTCTGTCCTGCCTTGCCCTCGTTGCTCCTAGGATGGGATGTATAATAACAATAATAATAATAATAATTAATAACAATAATAATGAAGAAACAAAAAAATCTACATACATATGTACAGGCTACATTGTAAACAGCACAAAAACAAAAACAACAACAAAAAAAACCAAACAAAAAAAAAAAGGAGAAAATAGCTGAAAAGTGTGGTTGAACTTTTTAAGAGAATATTATAAATACTGTAATATATCATTTTATTTTATTGGCATGCCTTTTTGTAAATACAAAGAACTACAAAAATTATAGAATGGCTTCTGGCTTATGCCATTGTCCATGGTTATTTTTATTTTTTTAAGATTTTTCTGTTGTCCTTAGACTTTAGATAGCCAGGAAATGTCCCCCAAAGGAAAAAAAAAAAATAACAACAACAAAAAAATCCAAACAAACCCCTAGTCCCCCCCAAAATAGATTTTAACAAAAGCTTTCTTGCAAGTGATATTTGCAGCAGCGAAAGTGTCTATTTTTGGGTTCCAATGTGCAATAAGTCGACCACTTCTATGCAAGATTTGGCTGAACTTCATAATTGTTCTTAGGCTGGGCTGAGTCTTGTGGGTGACGCTCGGTGCGTTAGCGTTTGTGCTGGCAACTCATGAAGCTGCTCGATTACTTTAAAATAAAAAGTCCCTTCAAACTCTGTACAGATACGATTTTTGTTGTAACGTTTTATCAGTACGAGGTGCGGCAGGTCCCTGAGCAGGAAGGGGGAGAGGGAGGAGATCCTTCAGCCTTCTGGCGGCCGGAGTTGGTTCTTCCGCTCAAAAAAAGGAGTTGAAGGGGTGTTTGGGGGCTGGGTTTCTCCTTTAGTTTCCTCCCCGGGGGAGCAGGAGTGATGGGTTCTCACTGGGTGAAGCCGAGGTTGGAGGAAATTTGGGGGCAAAGAGGCACGGGGACCTTCGTGTCCCACCCGGATCTCCAAATTCAAACAGCTGCACGGAATTCACGTTCCGGGTTCAGGGGTTTGGGAGCGAAGTTTAAGGAGGGGGTGGTGTCGTTAGAAAGATGTAGCCAAAACTCACAACCACTTCAAGTAGTCCCCTTCCCTCTCCCACCTCTAAAATCCTCCCTTTTTGGGTTAATTTGTGACTCCAGAAGTGCGGAGGGGAGGGTGATAATGAAATGCCAGTCCAAGCTGCTTTATTCACTTTGCCCTTCACCTTTTTTTAAAATATGGAAGCCAATGTTGAAAAAAGCAGTTCAGGTAACCCTGTGGTGTTCCGTAGAGGCCACACCTGAGTCTGAATGATTTTTCTGCTGCAAAAATAAAATAAAATTGGAAAAAAAATACCCCGCCACAAAGCAACAAGCTGTTAAAGCTGTAAAAGCTCACTAGTGAAGATCAGTGTGTTAGAAATTGCATGGTGGCTCATACCGGTCTTACCCAACATGATTAACAACCCTATAAGCCAAAAGAAAATGAAATAAACGTTACCCTTTTCACCGTACAAGGGAAGGTTGTCTTGGTGTCCCAGTTATTTCCCTGGTTGCATTCTCACTCCTCCTCCCCTTCCTCTTCCTCCTCCTCTGTGCTTCCTCCAAGGCTTTCTAGGGTGGTTTTACCAAGCAGAGGGAGGTGCAGGAGAAGCTGTTGGAAGGCTGTTGGTGTTTGTGGTGTCGGGTGCCCGCAGGTGCCCGGTGGGCGCGGCTCAGCCCGCGCTGGGTCCCCGGGGTCGGTGCCCGCTCGGGGCTCCCATTGCTGGGGCAGGTGGGGGCCCTCAGCGGGGAGGGGGGGCTCCGTGCTGGGTCTGCTCTGGCAGGGCAGGAGGTTGTTCTGTGATGGCTCAGCCTGTAAGGGCTGTAAGGGCTCACCCCCTCACCCCTCACCTGTAACCTCTTATCCCATAACCCTTCACCTGTAACCCCTTATCCCATAACCTTTCACCTGTAACCCCTCATCCCATAACCTTTCACCTGTAACCCCTCACCTGTAACCTCTTATCCCATAACCCCTCACCTGTAGCCCCTCATCCCATAACCTTTCACCTGTAACCCCTCATCCCAAACACACTTATCCCATAACCCCTCACCTGTAACCTCTTATCCCATAACCCCTCACCTGTAGCCCCTTATCCCATAACCCATCCCCTGTAACCCCTTATCCCATAACCCCTCACCTGTAACCCCTCACCCCATAACCCCTCACCTGTAGCCCCTTATCCCATAACCCCTCACCTGTAACCCCTCATCCCATAACTTTTCACCTGTAACCCCTCATCCCATAACCCCTCACCCCATAACCCCTCACCTGTAACCCCTTATCCCATAACCTTTCACCTGTAACCCCTTATCCCATAACCCCTCACCCCATAACCCCTCACCTGTAACCCCTCCCCCCATAACCCCTCATCCCATAACCCCTCACCTGTAACCCCTCACCCCATAACCCCTCATCCCATAACCCCTTATCCCATAACCCCTCACCTGTAACCCCTCATCCCATAACCCCTCACCTGTAACCCCTCACCCCATAACCTTTCACCTGTAACTCCTCATCCCATAACCCCTCACCTGTAACCCCTTATCCCATAACCTTTCACCTGTAACCCCTTATCCCAATAACCCCTCATCCCATAACCCCTCACCTGTAGCCCCTCACCCCATAACCCCTTATCCCATAACCCCTCCCCCCATAACCCCTCCCCCCATAACCCCTCCCCTGCAGCCCCCATCACTTGCCCTGGAAGGACCCAAGGAGGACCCAGCGCAGTTGCGGAGTCCCCCCGAGTCCTTGTCCCGGGAGGGGCTGGGAGGCAGCAGCGCGGTGTGGGGGCGGTGCTGGGGGCTCCGGCTCCCACCCCTGCTCTGGCACCAGCCCTGAGCCCGTGGGATCCCCCTGGACTGACAGGGACTGGGGCAGGGGGGTCAGGTGGGGGTTCCTGCTGCTCAGTGGCGCTAAAGGGCCCTGAATTGGGGCTGTGGCCGGTGGCTGCTGACCCCTCACCTGCACCCCACCGCCGGCCTCCACCTGCTTCCACTCCCGACCAGAAGGGCTGAGCTGGGCGTGAGCCTCACCGCAGGCAGGATTTAACCCGGAGTTGAATGTCCCAAGGCATCGCCTTGGAATTGCTTTTCATAGTTGAGTTTTGGTCACTTTGGAATTATTTTTCATAGGAAACATAATCGTGAGTTTTGGTCCAATTTATTTAACAAATGTGAATTTTGCTGCTCCGTTGAGGCCAGTTAAAGCAAACCCAGAGCGTGGTTGTGCCGTCCTGCACCTCCCCCATGTCACACATTGGTAACACTGGTTTAACTGGGTGCAGGGATGGAGGATTCCCAGTTCTCCCCATCTGTAAATGTGGTGGCTCATTCCCTACCTCACAGGGGTGTTGTGAGGCTTCATTAGCGACCGAGTGCGATGCGTTGAGGATCGCAGGCACTGAGGTGCGTGCAGGCAGAGCGGGGCCCTGGAGCACTGAGGGGGTGACCAAAAATGCTGCTACGAAAGTCCCGCACCCTCCTCCCGCTGTCCAACTGCGGGGCAGGGCCAGTTCTTCCCTCTGACACCCGCTCAGGCCACTGGTGTTTGCCCCGTGCTCTTCGTGCTCCCCCTTCCACCCCGCGGTTTTTCTCTCTGTTCTGTTTTACCTGGGGAGAGGAGGAGGATGGAGCTGGGGGAGGGTGGAGGAAGGCGATGGAGGAACGGGCTGGGAGTTCCATGGCTGAACTTTTGAGTTCCTTTGTACTGTACATCTTTTTACTTTGGAATTTGCAATAAAGAGGTATGTCCATCTTGTTTTAACAACTTCTCCTGACTGCCCTGTCGTTCTGTTACCTTCACTCCCTAGTCCCCAGAATCCACGTCCCCAGCTCAGACAGGTCATCGCTCCTGGGGCAGAAGCCAGGGCAGGGCAGGACTCCAGTGGTGGCTTTACAAAGTGAGGCTGGTCTGAAATGAGGACGTCCAACGCCAGCCCCTGAAGGAGAATCCAGGAATCACTGGGGGCGTGGGGAGGGAGTCACGGCTTTGAAACCCCCCCAGGCACAACACAAAGCTCATCCCAACCCCATCCTGGCATATTCTGGCTCCTCCTTCAGGGAGGTCGAGTGCTGCTTTAGGAGGTATCTTTAAATTATTTTTATATCCTGCCACGACCACCCTGCTCCCTCACCTCGCCCTATCCCTGCAAATCCACACCGCTCCAGGGAAAATTTCCAACCTGGAGCAGCCCCTGTGGTCATCGGGAAATGCTCCATCCAACGCTCTCTGCTCCACTGCATCCTCCTCTTGCTCCATCCCCTGGTGCCGGGGCTGAGCTGCTCCTCGGGCTCCCTGCGGCCGAGGCAGCCGTGCTGCGACACGGGGGGGACGAGGGGACAGATGGCAAAGCAGCCCTGCACCCCCAGCAGCGCCAGACCACGGAGCAGCGTGAGCAGAGCCTGACCTTCACTGGTGGCCACGGGGACAGCTCGGTGCCAGGGGCTGCCCGTGCTGGTGCTCCAGGCAGTGACGCTCCAATGGCAGCGGGTGCCATTTTATTTAGGGGGGATAAAGAAAAGCGTTCTATGAATTAGATTTGCTGGTCTTTGAAAGCTGCACTCAGGGTTATTTGTCCTTCCCTTGTTGGAAGGAGTGGTTGGATTGATGCAAATCATTTCTTAATACGAAGCGCGGGTTTAATTCTAATTGCAGCCACACCGGTGGCCGCGATCACACCCAAAGCGCTTCGCCTTGGTTCGATTTCAGCAGCAGGGAGAGGCCACAGACCCTCCAGGACCCCAACGATGCTGGATCCCACAGTGAGCCCCACAATGAGCCCCAGGTACTGGCTCAGCCCGACAACCCAGCAGAGAGGTTTTGTTCCCTTCCTGTCCCGAGGGGACATGGCCAAGGGAGCTTTGCCCAGCTCCATCCCTGCCACAGGCAACTCTGGCATCCAGTGACACACGGGGACATCTCCAGCACAGCTGGAGTTGGTGGTGATGCCTCGTGGTCACCTCGCCCTGGATGAGCCAAAGACGGGCCCCTCCCTGCCCAGCAGAACACACAGGGTGGGTCTCTGCATCTCAATCCCTCCACGGGGCTTTACTGGGTCTTCTTTTCCCTTTAGCGGTGCCGCCCCGCTTTCAGGCGCCCAGGAGCCTCCTCCAGTGGCAGAAGTACATCGCGGTCGCCGTGAGGAGCGTGGAGCTGAGGAAGGCTCCCAGGACGCCCAGGACCACGGGGCGGACCCAGCCCAGGAGGCCGCGGCCGTACTGGGGGGGCCGGTGCCGCTCGAAGAGCAGGTGCCCATTGCGGGGAGCCCTCCTGGCCCGCGCCCCGCCAGGCTGCAGCTGCACGGAGCTGAGGTGCTGCACGCTCCGGCTGTAGCCCTCCACGTTCCTCCGCAGCTGCAGGCTCCGGTCTTGGTTCAGGTTTTTCCCCAGCTCCCGGGCGACGTCGGAGCGCCCGATTTGGTGCAGGCCACGGACCAGGCGGTCCCAGGTGGTCACCTCTCCCGCCGTCACCAGCCAGTGCCGCAGGGCTTCGGAGCATCCCCCGGGGCTGCGGCTGCCCCAGCGGCGGCGGATGGGGCGATTCTCCTCGGAGAAATGCTCCGGCTCCGGGATGCTCAGTTCCTCATCGGGGCTGTTCAGCTCCACCTGCAGCTGGTGGCACTCGGAGTCGGCCAGCAGCTCGGCGATGCGGCCCATAGTGTGACGGCCCACGGTGGCCGCCACCGTGTCCTCACACCGGCCGCCCACGGCCAGCACGAGCAGGACGAGGCCCAGGTGCAGCAGCATTGTTTGGATGCCAGCGTGGATTCGGTGCCTCCCAGCATTGGGGTGTCCCAGGAGCCTGGAACCCCCCCTGACCTCACAGACCAGGGGCGAGGTCCCTGTCACTGGGCCCCCTTCCACTGTGTCACCTTCCAGGACTGAGCATGCCACGGCCTGGCAGCCCTCCTGGCATCCTGGCATCCCCTAACTTGGCCTTCCCAAGCCCCTGTGGGGCGGCAGGGTGTGTAGGGACACGGGAACACACCAAATGTGTCCTTAATCACCTTTGGGGACAAACCAAGGTGCTGTAACTCCAGGAGGAGCTTCGAGGCACCTTCACTGCGGACAGTGACGTTTGTCCAGCTCTCCAGCCTTTGCTTCCCCCATCCTCCTCACCCTGGAGCACCCTGCCTTCATCCGTGGGGTTTGAGCTGGGACTGTCCGGCCTCCGCAGCCTCCCCACCTCTCTGCCAGCAGCTCTGGAGCAGCGGGATGGGGCCGGTTCTGTTCCTCGGGACACCTCCACCACCCCACCCCACTCCCACCTCCCAAGGGCCACAGCAGCAGCTCCCCTGGCCCTTCCCAAGCAGAGGGGACGCAGCTGCCACCCCCCCGGACCTGCCTCTTCCTCTCCCACCCCAAAGCGACAGAGCCGAGTGGGCTTTAGCCAAGGCGGCTTCACTCGGGGTCTGGGCCAGGACCCCGCAGCCACGAGGTGGCAACGCAGCCCTGAGGTGCCACCAGTGCTCTGCTTCGAGCCGGGGTGACGATAAACTGCAATTCCCCTGGATCACCCCAAAAATCCCACTGCGGAGGCGGCGGGGCTGGCAGCAAGTGGAGAGGAGCTGAGCCCCCCTTTGCTGGAGGAGGATGATGAGGAAGATGGAGCCTTCCTCCCGTTTTCCTGGCCGAGACTCCTCAGCTCAGGTCATTTATTCACCTCGGGGGTCCCCGTAAAGGATGGGTTGTTGTGGGCACTCTGCTGCTGGCACGAAGGCTCCAGCCCCTCCTGGTGACTGGCCAGGGATGTCACCGTGTCCCCTCCCAGCCACTGGACCCCTGACCACCCTCCCACGCCGTTTCCAGCCCCCCCTGTACCTGCAGGGGCTGAGTGGGGTCTCAGCAGCCCCCAAACCTCCGGGAGCCCCCCAGGCCTGGGCTGGGTGGAGGGACCCTCCAGCAGGGCCCCCCCTCCCTCCTCATCACCCCTGCCCCGACAAGAGAGGGGCAGCCCTGGACCCCCCCATCACCCCAAGGAGAGGAACTGTTCAGGTAATCTTTTAATACTGTGTAATACTTTTTTTTTTTTCTTTTTTTTTTTTTTTAAAATACAGCATTTCTTGAGGTAGACCATCCCAGCCCTAGAGCTTGTCTGTCTCAGACATCAACAAGACATGAATTAAATACTTTCATGTACAATATGTTGCAAAATGAGGTAGAAATGGTTACAGAGAGTGTACAAATAGGATAATAATAATAATAATAATAAGTCTTCAGGAACCCAGCACGACTTTTTGGAGATGGGAGGCAAAGGAGTGCCCTGGTAATGCCCTGGATGCAAGAGGAAATTAGGAAAAATTGGGGAAAAAACCTGGCAGACACCTCTGAGGGGGGCCCCTGTGAGGGATCTGTTCTCTCTGCATGTGCAGACCCTGAGGTTTGGGGGGGCTGCTCCAAGGGGGAGGCCTTTAGAGCACTAAAAAGAATAAAAATTGACATTTCAGTGGGGCAAACCCCCACCGTGATGCAAAGAGGGGCCAGGGGATGGGCTGGGGGTTCACGCTCTGTGCAAAGCCCCTCGCTCAGCCCTGATGGGCTTTATTTTTGGGGGGGGGGGGGGGAGGGGAAGCGGGGGGGAAGTGATTTGCCCGATCTGTGGCCAGCTGCTGCCAGGGCTCCTTAGTGCTCAGAGGAGCCAGAAATCCCCGAAACTGGGGGGAAAAGGAGCTCGGAGTCAGCACCAGAATCCTCCCGGCCACGCCTGGGGGACCCCCGTGGTCCCATCCCCCAGTGCAAAACCCCCACTGGGAGGGGGATCCCTCCCAGTCCCAAGCTGGCACTGGGGTCCCCTCCGTGACCCCCCCGGATGCAGCAAAAGACTCCGGGGGGACCCACCCTGCTCCAAAAAGCGGTGCCGGCGACAGCTCCCAACCTACAGCACTAAACTTTGCACTGAAGACACGTTACTCCACCAAACGCTACAAGAACGATGTCGAAAACAAAACTTAAAATAAAATTATGGCATAATATATGTGGAAAGCACCTGAAATACATTCAAATTTCATCTTTGTAACAGCTTCAAGTTTATTTTTCCTTTTATTTCTTCCTTTCTTCACCCCCTTTGGAAGCAAATGCAGGAGGCAGCTTTGTCCCAGGTCGGAAAACTCTTAAAAAAATCTCCTTTTTCCTTTTCTGAGAAGATAAAAAGTGTTTTTAAAAAGTGTTTTTAAAAAAAACATTCTTTAGTTTTTCTGAGGTAATTCTTTTCCTGAGTAGTTAAAAAGAAAAAACGAACAAACAAAAAATACTACAGACCTTACAAAAATAAAAACCCAAGTCTAGGATATTCAACAATCTACAGCATTTTACTCCAAAACCCCCTGGTTTTGGGGTGTAACCCATTGGTTTGGGGTCTAACCCCCCCGGTTTGGGGTGTAACCTCCTTGTTTTGGGGTGAAATTCCCTGCGTTTGGGTGTCTCCCCCAGCTCCCCCTTTCCCTGATCGTCGCCAGGTGAGAAGGGGCTCAAAAGACACCCGAGGTATTTCTGTTGGGAGTAACGAGAAGCAATCAAAAAACCATAATAAAGCTTTTGGGTGGATGGGGGAGCTCCCGATGCCACAGAGCCGAACCCCAGGGCCCTGCTGGCAGCGCCGCTCCGGGGACGGATGGTGGGGAAAACAATAAATAGCTTATCCTGAGTCGTGGGCGACGCTCCCGAAAAGCCACGGCGCGGGACATCCCCGGGCGAGTCCGACACGGGCGAGATGAGGTCCGTGGTGCTGCCGGCAGGGCTGGTCCCCTGCGCTTCGGGACGAGGGACCCGACCCCACTCAGAGAACCGGACCCTAATCCCTGTCCCAAACCCGCCCCCGCCGCCTCGGGGTCCGTCCCCGCTGCCCCGCTGCCGTCAGTGCCTGGTGCCGTACATCTTATCCCACTCCAGGAACAAGTCCAGCTCCTTCTGCGAGGCGGCGGGGCGCACCTTGCAGAACGCCTTCTCCAGGTCCTGGTAGCAGGTGGGGGGTCCGGTGAGCGCACGGCGAGCGGCCCCGGCGTGCTGGCAGAGCCGCAGCAGCTCGGCGCCGGAGAAGCTCTCGGTGCGCTGTGCCAGGGCCGCCAGCTCCCGCTCGCTCAGGCAGCAGCTCTGCTGGGCCAGCGCCTGGCGCAGGATGTGCCGCCGAGCCGCGCCGTCCGGCGGCGGGATGTACAGCCGCGTGCCGAAGCGCCGGTGCGACGCCTCGTCGATGCTGCCCGGCCGGGCCGTGGTGCCGATGACCACCACGTTCTGCTCGGATGAGGTAGCCACGTTGTCCAGGTAGGAGAGGAGCTGGGACTTGAGGTTGCTCACCTGGCTGCCGTCCTCGCCCGCCCGGGCCGCCAGCAAGGACTCGGCCTCGGTGATGAGCACCACGGCGGGCTGCCGGCAGTTGGCCACGAAGAACACGGTCTGCAGGATCTTCTCGGCTTCGGCCTTCCAGGTGGAGAGCAGCGTGGTGCCGCTGAGCCTCAGCAGGGTGGAGCCCAGCTGGGTGGAGATGCAGCGGCTCAGCAGCGTCTTCCCTGTTCCACGGGGCCCGAAGAGCAGCAGGGTCCGGAGCGGGTGGCTCGTGCCGCTGTAGGTGCCGGGGCGCAGGATGGGCCACACCAGCTCCTCCTCGATGGCCGCCTTCACGGAGACCTGCCCGGCGATGTCCGACCACTGCACCGGCGGCCCCCGCTCCACCACCTTGGTGTTCACCAGCTCCAGCACCAGCGGGTCGACGTTCTTGGGCTGCTCCTCCAGCGGGGCACCGCCGAACACCAGCGCTTTGGAAGGCAGGCGCAGCGGGAAGGGGGCCCCTGGCTCGGCCGGCCGCTCCCCGTTGGCGAGGGGGGGGCTGAACTTCTCGAAGGGCTCTGCCGGCCTCAGGGGAGCGTCCCTGGCGCCGTAGGACGGCGAGACCATGCCCTTCATCTGCTGCCCGCCGTACTTGCCGCCGTGTTCTTCGCTGTTCCCAGCTCCCGCCGGCCGCTTCCCGGGCTTGAAGGCCACCTGGGGAGACTCGCCGCTGCCGCTGAAGCCGTTCCCCCGGCACTCCCCGTTGTCCGACATGGGGTAGGGGGACTTTGGCTGCTCGTAGCTGTATTTCCTGTACCTGCCCTCCCCGTCGTCCTCCCCGCCGATGTCGAACGCCTTCCTCTTCAGCGTGCCTGCCGCCTCGGTGCCCAGGGGTGGCACGGCCAGGGGCCCCAAGCCAGCGCCCTGGTAGCCATAGCCAGGGACCCCCGGCGGGCGGGCAGTGGGCGGCGGGGCCGGGATGGGGGTGGGTGCCGCGATGCCGGAGGGCAGGTAGGAGGCAGAGGGGTGAGGCGGGTGGATGCCCCCGTAGCCCGGCTGTGGCGGGTAGCTGCTGGCGGCGTAGTTGTACATGGGGCCGGAGGAGCCGTAGCCCGGCACCAGGGCGGGCGAGGGGTGTGGGGGCTGCAGGAGCCCTGAGCTGTGGAGGGCAGGAGGGTGCGGGGGGGGAAGCGCTGCCGCTGGCTGGGTGCAGTAGCTGGACGGCAAGTAGGTGCCACCGTAGCCTGAGGGGTACTCCTGAGATGCCCCGAGCCCCCCAGAGCCGGCAGCGGCTGCTCCGCAGGAGTTGCCGGGGTACACGGGATCGGCGAGGTTGGCTGACACCACCGGCGAGCCGCCGAGCCCGATGGCCCCGCTGCCGGCAGGGACAGCCGGCGGCACCACCCCCTTGGCGCCGGGGAGGCCATCGTGGATGGGGGTCAGGGGGTAGGTGCCGTCAGAGCCGTGTGCCCCCGGCCAGGGCTCCCCGTCCCCCTTCTGGCCGTTAACGGGCCCGAAGGCGCCGTCCCCGTATCCGCTGAGCGTCGAGCGCTCGTAGGGCGCGTCCAGCACCCCCGAGTACTTCTCGGCGTACCTCTTGAGGAGGTTGGAGGCTGTGAGCGCTGAGATGTCATCGTTGGCCCAGGCGTAGTTGAAGCGCTGGCGGGCGCTGGGGTACAGGTCGGACTTGTGGGCTGGCGAGGAGGTCGTGGAGGAGACGTCCAGGTGCTGCTCCGGCCACTGGTTCAGGGACTGGGCATGCTCTGGTGACCAGTGCATCTTCGACAGACCTGTGGGGACAGGACAGCACAGGTGAGAGCAGCACAACGGGAACTCTGCGTGGAGCATCCCCAAAACCTGCCCTGTCCTGCGCCCCATCGCAGCCCCGGGCTGTGAACACCTGCTTCAACCAACTGCGGATATTCACAGGATCGCTGAGGTCGGGAACGACCTCCAGGATCATCGAGTCCAAGCTTTGACCAATCCCCGCCTTGTCACCCAGACCAGAGCACTGAGTGCCACGTCCAGCTGCTCCCTGACCACCTCCAGGGATGGGGACTCCAGCACGCCCCTGTCCGCCCCAATCCAATGCCTGACAACGCTTTCTGGGCAGAGATTCTTCCACCCTGAAACCCCCTTGACCGCGGGCACCTCCTGCTGAGGTTGGTATCACCCTCTCTTGCTCCAGCTCCCGCTGTGGTCCTCCCTCAGCCCCACGTCCAGTGCCTCGGGGGACGCTGACGCCAGAGCCAGGCGGGGACCTCGTGCCCCTCTCACTCGCTGCCCGCAGCCTTTAAGCCACTTCGTGGCCCCCGCACAATAAGATTACTTAATGCTTTAATTGACTTATAGGGCACTTGTGCTTCCACTTTGGATATCAAACTTCCACAAGAGGATTTAGAGGGCGGCTCCGTGTGGGGTGAGCTGGCCTCCCCCTGCATTTACGGTCATTATCAAAGAGCTCCTGGTGGATAAACGCACGGCGCATCCTCCAGGAGCTGCCCACGGGGCTGGCTGGGCACGGGGGGCAAAGGTACCCGGGAGATCTAAAGGGGAAAATGAGCATTTGGCTGATTCTGTGATGAGTAAGACATTTTCCTTAATTTTGATTTTTTTAAGGAATTAAACCAGCAGGAGTTTCCATCCTTGCTCGGTGGGTGCAGAGCGCAGCAGAAACGTCCGGCTGCAAGTGCCTGGGACTCAGGGATTTGGGGGCACCAGGAGAGCTGTCTGACCACTGCAGCATCGGCTCGGCAGGAACGAGGTGCCACCAGCCCAACCCGCAAATCCCAGTGGCATTCCCGGCCTTTCGAGGTCAGGGAGCAGCTGCCCAGGAGAGGGACGCAGAGACAGCCACCCTCACCAGCCCCTCCCGGAGATGGGAGCACCTGGCATCCCCTGGCCCAAGGAAACCCACATCCGTGCCCGGCCCGCGGCAGCGGGAGCAGCATCCCCACACCCTGGCATGGACACAGACCCTGCGCAGCAACCGGGAACTCCCGGCTTCTCCAACCCCGGATTGACCCCCACGCCCCAACCCCACTGCTCAGCCACCGCTTAAAAATCTGGCATCCCGACATGGGCCACGGATGGAATCGCTTCTCCGAAAGCCTGGAAGAGGGTGGCCATGGCCACGGCGCGTGGTTGGAAGTCCACCACCGCGGCACAGCTCCTCCAGCTCCATCCCCACGCCCCAGAGCTGCTGCAAGGAGCAGGGCAGCGAGGGGGATGCACAGGCACGGCTTTGCAATCCCCAGGCAACCCCTTAAAGACAGGATGCGTTTGGGGGAAGAAAAACCCAAATCCGTGGAAAACCCACAGAGAGGGAGGGTGGCGGGCAGGGAGGAGCTGTCAGGGCTGAAACGGGACGTGAATGAGTGGCGGAGCGGGACAGATGTTTCAATGCTCCCCTTGGCAGTGTGAGAAAATTACTGTCCAGTGACCAAATGGCCGGGCCGGTTCCCACCCTCGCTGCTGCCCATTATCCCCAGCACAAGACAAAGGCGGGCAGGGGGGCTGGGCAGGGAGAATCCTATTGTTCCCGCCCGCCCTAATTATGGAAATCTTGTTAATCTATTCAGCAGCGAGTCTGAACTGGGCTTTTGTTCGGGGGTTTTTAGCGGGCGCACCGCTGAGGGTGTCCAACGGCTCGGCGTGGGGATGGGGATGGGGATGGGGATGGGGATGGGGATGGGGATGGGGTGCGCTGCCTCCCCCTGGGAAAAGCTGCAGCCACGAGGCCGTGGGATGCAGGGCAGCCCCAGAGCAGCATCGAGGAGCGGGGCGGCTTTGTTGGAACAGGCACGGCCCGTCCTCAGCCCTCGTGGGCAGGGCACGGCCACGGATGCACACACGCGTGTGCACGTGTGCCCCGGCCCCAGGCACGCGGTGCCGACGCCGCTGTGTAAAAACTCTGGGAAAAATCCTCACCGGAATGACCCACGGGCAGCACCCGCAGATGGCTGCGCCCACCCCGCACCCCCGGGGGCATCAAGAGAGGGCTCCGGCGGATTTGGAGGGCGGAAAAGGAGAGAAGAGCAAACACGTTCAGGCTGAGGATGCACTGAAGCTGGGGTTTAAAGGCCGTCCAACTCCCCCGAGCCCCAGGAAGAGGGACTGGCTCATGGAGGGAGTGATCCAGATGGGTCTCACCCCTTCGGACAGCCCACGCTGCCCGGCAGCAGCATCGCAGCCCTTGGGTGCCAGGAGGAGCTGCCGAGCCGCCTCCGTCCCCTGTGCCACGGTCATCGTGCTGCTGCCTCCTCCTCCGCCAGCTCGGAGGATCCGAGCTTCTTCCAAAATGCACCGAGCAGTTTCATGACCCCTGAAATCCCGGCAGCGGTGCTGCCGAAAGCTGCGCTGCTCTGAGGGGCTGCCCGACCTCCCCGGGTTTTAAAGCTCCGCTGGGCAAGCTTCAGGTCGGGAAGGAGCGAGCTGGGATGCTGCAGCCTCCTTCCACAGCCCAGCCTTCGCTGTGGGCCCCCAGTGCTCTCCCAAGCCCTGACAACCCAGATTTCCCATCTCTGGGACGTGCGTGGCGCGTCTTCCGTGCGGATCTGCGCGCCCGGCGGTGGGCCTGGACGGGGAGGAGGAGGAGAGAAGAGGCTTACCCGAGTCTGCCCAGCAGCGGGAAGGACTTCTTGTTCTAAATGATGCGTTTCCTGATGACCTTTCGGGCTTCAGCTGCCTGAAGCAGAGCACGGGAGCTCCGGAGCTCATCCCTGACTCCTCGCAGCAGCGTAGGGCGAGTGCAGTGGCACCGTCCGAGTGAAATCAGGGCTGTGAGTCAGAATTACGACCTCGGCAGACGCTGCTCTGACCCTCATGGAGAACCTGAGGCTGGTGGCAACGCCTCGGAGCCGCTCTTGCCCTAACGCTGGGTGTTAAAGCAGCATATTGGCATTAAAGCAACATTCTGGAGCGCTGATACCCGGGCTGAGGCCGGATTCCCGTCATCTCCAGCAAACCCCGGCACGGCGGGTCTGGAACAGGCAGAACAGCCCGGCAGAGCCGGTCCCAAAGGCAAGATCGGGGCACAGAGGGCACAAAGCCGCGCTCAGGGCGCGGCACAGCCCAGCCACGACACCAGCAGCACCAGCACGGGGCGCGGGGCTCCAGCCCCAGCCCAAGCTGGGCAGGGATTCCTCAGCAAAGGCTGAGTTTTCCCAGGTGAATTCAGGGTGTTTGGCTGCAGAGACGTTCCCTGTCCCCTCCTCACGGCGCTGACAGAGCCAGGGACGGGATTGGAATTAGAGCGGGGCGAAAAGGATCGGGGCTGACTCCCCCTGCACCCACTCCCATTCCCAGGAGGAACGGCCTCATCCCAGGCTGATCCCAAGGCTCCAGTGTCCGCTCCGGCAACTCATATATCAAGTGCAGAGCAGCTGGACACCAGCACAGGCCGGGAGTGACCAATGGGCCGTTGTCCATCTGTCCTTCCCCAGCCCCGGCCGCTGAATGAAAAATGCATCCGGATCGGCCGGGCCTGGCAGCAGCCGGGAGAGACCCCCACAGCCCATCTGCCACGGCCGGAGAGACCCCAGGGCCCAGGGAGGGAGGGAGCCACGGCCCGGGAATTCCGGGAGTGAGGGGACACGGCAGGAAAATCCGGGCGCTGTTAGCAAGGAGGTGGTGCAAGAACTGGATCTGAGGAATTTTGCTCTACGCTTCAGTAGAAGACAGGTGGGAGAAAAACTAGAATAGGATAGAATAGAATGAAATAGAAAATAAAAGAAAAGAGAAGAAAAGAGAAGAAAAGAGAAGAAAAGAGAAGAAAAGAGAAGAAAAGAGAAGAAAAGAGAAGAAAAGAGAAGAAAAGAGAAGAAAAGAGAAGAAAAGAGAAGAAAAGAGAAGAAAAGAGAAGAAAAGAGAAGAAAAGAGAAGAAAAGAGAAGAAAAGAGAAGAAAAGAGAAGAAAAGAAAAACCAGAATGAAATAAAATGAAATGAAGTAAAATAAAATAAAAGAGAATAAAATAAAATAAACCAAACCAAAATAAAATAAAAATAAATAAAATAAATAATTAAATGAAATAAACCAAAACAGAATAAAATACAATGAAGTGAAATAAAGTGAAATTAAATAAAGCAAAATAAACTAAACCAAAATAAAATCCAACAGACCTAAGAAAAATGGACCTAAGAGAGTATAAAACCCCATTTTTGCCACTTCTATTTTTCTGGACATCTGCAGGTCTCCCGGACTCTTGAGGCTGCTGAGATCCGGGCTTCAGCCCTGCATCACCCCCGGGAGCACAGGACAAAACTGCTCAGCTGCTTGCCTGGGTCGGGACGGCGGAGCTGCCTCAGCCCCGCTCCCTCCACGGCACCAAGGATGAGCATTAATTAATTCCAAACTATCCATTAACCCCTTAATCCATTACGGCGCTGCCCACTCCCAGCTGCCTGGCACAGCATCCCTCCTCCAGCCACGCTGCCGCCGCTCCGTCAGCCGAGGCTCTCCTGCCCTGAGTGCTGCGGGACCCTCCTCGGGGGGACATTCCAGCGCCGGGCTCCACCAGCACGCTGCCCGAAGGACGAGGCTCAGCAGGGAAGGAGAATTTCCCCAGGAGCGCGGCTGAGCTCAGCTGAGCCCCACTCAGCTCGCCGGGTCCCCGCGGGTTGTGGGAGAAGCCTCAGCGTGTCCCAGGGTCCCACGGGTGCTGCTCAGATCCAGCAGTGAACCCCAAATCGGAGCCCCCAGCCCCGGATCCATCTCCGAGCGCACCCCGGGCTGGGGGTTAAGGGTGGGGGGCTGCGGGACATCATCCCCCCCGCGCACCGTCCGCGTTGGCAGCGGCAGCAGCAACGCTCCGGCTCCTCGGCTCCGTGGAACGAAGGAACCTTAATTACGGGTTAATTAATTAAGGCCGACACCGGGGAGCCTCCCAGCCCCACCCAGCACCGCCAGTGCCCTCGTGTTTCCTGCCTCGGTGCCTGCTGGGCAGCGCGCTCCCAAGGGAAGCGAGCGAAACCTCCTCTTTTTCCATCATTTCTGCATCTCCTTTCTCACCATCGCCAGCCCTGCAGGATGATGGATCCCGTTCCCGTCCCTGGGGGCTCCATCGCAGCCCCACCGGGCTGGGGGGAGGCCTCTCTCTGTGGTGGCTTTTGTTTTCACAAGCCTTTTGACTTGCGGATTCTTTTTTAAACACCGCCTCGGCAGCCTGAAAAGCCCGGCTCCCTCCTGCACTCCATTCACTAATGGATTTTCCAGAAGTTCCCTTTTTTGGCTTCTTTCTTTGCTGGCACTGCTGCCTTCATCCAAGCCCGAGGCTGTGGCTACCTCCACTTGGAGGGATGGATGGATTTTGGGGACGATGGATGGATTTTGGGGACAATGGATGGATTTTGGGGACCCTGTGCCATGCTTGGAGCATCCACCCCTACAGCACTCACCTTCTACACCCTGGGATTTCACAGACCCAGGGCTCTTATCAGCCAACTATAACCACACACCATTATACATAGAAATACACGATCATCTACACGTCTATATTTATTTATTCCAGTTTATATTTATATATCACTATATTTTATAGATATATCTATATCTACCACAGGGTTTGTATTTATATTCATACAGATATTTATACCACCGGGTTTAAACGCCTCGACCCTGCCACCACAAGGCTGCTGCCCAATAAAACACGGAATGTTAAAGAATATCGGGTGGAAGCAGCGTCGGGGCAAAGGCACTGCAGGGAAAGGGGGAAATTTGGTGCCAGGAGCACACCCAGCGGGGCAGCGCTGCTCCCGTCCCCTCGAGCTGATCCTAGAGCAGAAACAATTCCTTTTCCTCTCTCTTCAGCAGCCGCTCATTAAAAAGTAATCACGAGGAGGAGGAGGAGGAGGAGGAGGAGGAGGAGCAGGAGGAGGATGGGAACAGCCCAAGGTCAGATCGGTGGTGACGGTGTTTTGGGAACTGGTACCCGGCTTCCCACCGCTGGCACATCCAGAGCCAGGAGGCCACGGCTCGGGTTCCCAAAATCCAGTCCTGGACACAAGGCCCTGCCCATTAGCGGGGATTGGGGTGCAGCCCCGGGGGTCCCCAGGAAGGCTCAGAGCCGTGGTCCCAGCCCAGCAGCTCCCAGCTCTGGCAGAGTCCAACCTGGAGTTTCAATCCACGCTGGAATTCCAGCGGATTTATGTCGGCAACGCGTGGCCCGACCCAGCGTTGGGAGGGAGGAGGAGGCGGCTGGAGCTCGCGGCTGGGACGGGGGGATGAGAGGCAAGACCTGAGGCCGCAGGGATGCCAGAACGGGTCAGAAACTCCTGCACCCCAACCCTCCCTGGCTCCATCTGCCCCAAGCAGGGCGAGCCGCAGGACGAGCCCTTCAAAACACACTCAACCTCTGTAACCCCCCGCGCGTGGCCCAACCCCGCTGCACGTCACCCCTGGCCTTTAATTACACATTTCTGCAGCCATTAGTCCTCTCCCCGTCAATTACACCCACATTATCCCACTCCGGGAGCAGCGGGACACAGCCACCGCAGTCAAGTGCTCGAGAGGAAAAAGCCTCTGCCGGGAGCATCCCTTCCCTGCGGCTGGCTCTGCGCACAAAGCACCCCGCGGCCGCTCCCGCTGCCCTTCGGAAGCCGGGGGAGATCAATCACAGGGAGAAGATCCAGCTCCAGCGTCGCTGGTGCCACGAGTGCCCCCCGGCCCGGAGGCAGCGGCACAGCTCGCGTTATTTCCACCGCGGAGCCCTGGTGCGGAGCGGGGCAGCGCCAGGCTCCTCAGCCAGCTCAGCCGGTTGTTTTGTAGGGAAGACAAGCGTGGGTTAAAGTGCAGTTTGTCCTGACCTTTGTTTTCACTTTCGTGGGGAAAAAAGGAAGGAAAAAAAACCCACACACCGGCTCTTTTCTCTCTGGAGGGAAAACCTGAGGGTACCACAGCTCTGCCAGCCCAGCAGCGCGGTGGGAGTGCAGCCCACCCTGGGGAGGGCACCTCATCCTCCCGGTCCAGGGAGGAGACCCCAGCACCTCGATCCAGGGAGGAGACCCCAACATCCTGACCAGGGAGGACACCCCAGCACCTCGATCCAGGGAGGAGACCCCAACATCTCGGCCCAGGGAGGAGACCCCAACACCCTGACCAGGGAGGAGATCCCAACATCTCAGCCCAGGGAGGAGACCCCAACACCCTGACCAGGGAGGACATCCCAGCACCTCGATCCAGGGAGGACATCCCAGCATCCTGACCAGGGACAAGACCCCAGCACCTCGATCCAGGGAGGAGACCCCAACATCTCGGTCCAGGGAGGACATCCCAACATCTCGGTCCAGGGAGGACACTCCAGGGAAGAGACCCCAGCACCCCACCCTGGGGACATCTTCTTAACATCTTGCACAGAGAGGCCGCTCTGACATCGCAGCCGGGGAGGACACCCCATCATCCTGGTGCAGGGAGACACCGCAGCACCCCGGCCCAGGGCGACGGCCCCCCCAGGGCACCACCACGCCACAGACCACGCTGGCACCGCTGTAATTAAACAAACCTTTCTGCTTTCTCCCTGCTTGAGGCGCCTGTCCTCAGGAGAAAGGAGCCAGGAGCAGAACCTCTCCTTCGCATCCTCCCCGCTCTCCCGCAAGGCCTCGGCGCCTTTATCAGGGCCACCATAAAGATCTGGGGCTGCTGATAAGGGACCGCAGGCAGGCCCTGCGCTGGGGGGGTTGCCCGGGCCATCGGCACCGTTGAACCAACATTAACTCCGGCTGCTGTTGGGCCACAAGGCCGGGAGAGCTTTTACAACACCCCCAGCACGCAGCAGAACAAACTTTGCTGCGGAGAGCTGGAGCCGATTTCCAGCTCCTGCTCCCAGAGCCGCGGCTCCGAGCAGCCCCACGCAGGCTCCAGCACCCTCTGCACGTCCGGGATGGGAGTCCCGGAGCAGGGGAAGATGCAGGATCCCACTCGGGACTCTGCAGCACGAGGATGGAAAGGGGAGAATCCTCCCAGGGAATGAGCCAAATCCAAAGGGAAAACCGACACTGGAGGGGTCATTGTGGTAACGAACTCACAGTGGCAAAGCTTTGCAAGGGGACAGACTGGTTTGGAGAACTGGGAATTGCCCTGGCTGATACTGGGGAGAACTTGTGTGCTCCCTGCTGGGCCGCTGATCCAGCACCGGGAACGTTCCTGCTCGAGACTCCGGAGGTTCAGTCCCAGCAGCTCCCCTCGAGCAGAACTGGGTGGCACCTCTGGCACGTGTGGCCCACCGCCAGCACCACCAGTGCCACCAGCACCACCACCAGTGCCACCAGCACCACCACCAGTACCACCAGTACCACCACCAGTGCCACCAGTACCACCACCAGTATCACCAGTGCCACCAGCACCACCACCAGCATCACCACCAGTACCACCAGCACCACCACCAGCACCACCAGTACCACCAGCACCACCAGTACCACCAGCACCACCAGTATCACCAGTACCACCAGTACCACCAGTACCACCACCAGTACCACCAGTATCACCACCAGTACCACCAGCACCACCAGTATCACCACCAGTATCACCACCAGTACCACCAGTATCACCACCAGTACCACCAGCACCACCAATATCACCACCAGTACCACCAGCACCACCACCAATACCACCACCAGTACCACCAGTATCGCCAGCACCACCACCAGTACCACCACCAGTACCACCACCAGTACCACCAGTATCACCACCAGTACCACCACCAGTACCACCAGTATCACCACCAGTACCACCAGCACCACCAATATCACCACCAGTACCACCAGCACCACCACCAATACCACCACCAGTACAACCAGTATCACCAGCACCACCACCAGTACCACCACCAGTACCACCAGTATCACCACCAGTACCACCACCAGTACCACCAGTACTACCACCAGCACCACCAGTACCACCAGTACCACCAGTACCACCAGTACCACCAGTACCACCACCCGGGATGAGCCTCCCGGAGCCAGAGCGCTGCGATGCTGGCGAGCACACGAGTTACCAGCACCGCCCTCCACGCCCAAAAAAGACGGAAAACATCTTTTTTTCTGCTACAAGAGGACAGGACGAGGCTCCGTCCTGCCAGCAGCGGAGCAGGAAGCGGCAGAGGAGGGAGGAAGAGGAGGAGATGCCTCGAGCTCCCCTGCCAGGCTCCAGCGGCGCTTGGCCGGGCGCGATGGGATTTGCCCTGGTGTGACTGAAGGAGCCTCGGGACAGCCAAGCTCCCTCCGGCCGTGGAACCCCTGGAGCTCAAAAAGCAGAGCTGCGGAGAGTTTAGAGGGGCAGAAACGGGGGGCAGCGCCAGGCCGGGGTCACCAGCGCTTCTCCGCAGGCATTGACGTCCTCTGAGGGGAATTCCCGTCAGGAATCCTCGCTCCGATCGACGCTGGGCTGAGGGATTT